>NC_034596.1:31522590-31523789 GCF_900095145.1 Mus pahari
CTATCTATCTATCTATCTATCTATCTATCCATCCATCCATCCCTCTATCTATCTATCTATCTATCTATCTATCTATCTATCTATCTATCTATCTACCTATCTATCCATCATCTCTGTCTCCCCACCCTGCGTGTGTATGTTTTCTCACAGGGTCTCACGTAGTCCATGCTGACTTTGAACTTGCTATGTAAGAGCAGATGGCTCTGAACTGCTGCTCGTCTTGCCTTCACCTCCTAAGTGCTAGGATTACAGGCATGCGCCACTATGTCAGCCATGAGAATTTTTTCTTCATGGGACAATAGCCCATGAAAATCAAAGTACTATTATAAAGACAGAAAGTAAGACTAAAAGAGGAGAAGGATGTGCTCTTAATTTGCCTTTCAATAAAGAAACTAGAGAAGTGGTAAATCTTTTCCCTAGTTGGAAATTCCAACTGGTGAACCAGTATGCTGGTTAAAAACCACAGAAGAGACCAAGAAAAATTTCAGTCCACAACACCAGAGATTGTAGGATGAACAGAGTCAAGCAGACAGAAAAGGAAGCAATCAAGGCATTCAGAGAAATGCAGTTTAATCAAGTTTTCAAAATCCATGTTTCACCTGGAGGTCTCTACAGTGGCAAGAGCAACTCAAGAGCGGGGTGGCGAGGGAGAAAGGGGTAACATGAGTGGGGAGAGGGAGAGGGACGGGCAGAAGGAGAAGCAGAAGTCATGCCTTTGCAGAGCCTGAAGTCAGGTGAAGCCCAGCAAGAGTCTACGGTTTGGGACTTGGTCCCTACCTACCTGGTCTTCTCTCTGGCACATCAAACACGTAGGATGGTCTTTCAAAGATGAGAGGAAATTCATTTTCTGGGCTTGTTCGGATAGAAATGTAGATGCTTTCTAAAAATGGAAATAGACACAAATCCAAATCACAACCTGTACTCATTTGCTCAGTGAGCATTTTGAAAGTACCTCCTGATGTGCGTGGGTTCTGGGATACAGGCAGAAACCTGGCTTCAAGAGCTGTAGGCTCTCTGACACAAATGCAAGCCACTATGGAACCTGGAGGAGAAAGTCTGAGATGACCCTGACAAGGATTGAGAGGGGCAAGTGGGCAGTATGAAGACAGGGGCAGTATGGGGTGGGGAATAGTATGGGATGGGGGATGGTATGGAATAGGGGAGAATGTGGGATGGGGGAGAGTGGGATGGGGGTGGTA
>NC_034596.1:31524239-31534384 GCF_900095145.1 Mus pahari
GTAGGATGAGGCAGAGTGTAGGATGGGGGATGGTATGGAATAGGGGATAGTGTGGGATGGGGGATGGTATGGAACAGGGGAGAGTGTGGGATGGGGATGGTTTCATATGTGGGATAGTGTGGGATGGGGGATGGTATGGAATGGGGGAGAGTGTGAGATGGGATAGTGTGCAGTGGGGGCTAGTGTCTAATGGTGGACAGTGAGGTATGGGGATAGTATGGAGAGAGGGACAGTATGGAATTAGGATAGTGCAAAAAGGGGAGGAGCATGGAATGGGAGGAAGACTTCTAGCCATGTCCAAAAACACCTCGGTATAAAGCTCCTTGATTCTCTCTCTTGCAAGTGATTTGGTGCAGTTGAAGGAAAGGGAAGTTGGAGGGAGTGAGGAGGTGCAGCCACTGAGTTGGCAGTAGTCAGGTCATAGAAGTGCTGTGTGCCAAACCTGTGGTACATTGGCATTTGCATTTCTAAAAAAAAAAAAATCACTGACAGAAACGGTGAAGCCTCGTGGAAGCCTCGAGCAAGACGGAAGAACACTCGAGTGCTGTGACTCGGCCGAGAGGAAGAAGCTATCGGGGACCAATTGGTGTAACAGGGAGACTCTGTGCCCCAAACCTAGAAGTAGTGAGTGCAGTTTAACCATTGATGCCCATGGGGATGCCATGTGGAGTAAGTCACAGAGGTACTTGCTTTTGTAGTACGGAGGGGCAGCATCTTGCACTTGGATCACCACACTGTACTCATTGCCAACTGCGAGGTTGCTTGGATTTTCATAGTCTAGATCACCAATCAACTAGGTCAAGACAGATAATAAATTACGTGGCACAAACAGACTATTATTGAACTGACAGATCTGTTTTCATACAGCTAGTGGCCGTGTAAATTGCCAGCATCCTTTGGGAAAGCATTTGCTGGAGCACTTGAGGAGCTGTGAGACTGTACTGTAACACCGCTAGAGAACTGACTCAGGATTTAGTAGCAGAGAAACATGCCTCCAAGGATGGCCACATACCTGGCACTTCTGCCCAACAAACGAGGATCAGGCTTTTGGGTCAGTGGGAGAAAAGCCCAATACCGAATCTTTTATACAGGAATAGTTTCATTATTTAACATACTTATACAAATTGATAGAGACACACAAAACCACATAGAAAAGAAACAAGAAAGCCATAGCAGGCTGTTGAGCTCTTCAGCGCTCCCGACAATTTAAAATGGTGGACATGGATTAAGAACCCAAGAAAAATATGAATTTCCCCAAAATAGAAATTAGGGGGGTTTTTTTGTTGGTTTTTTTTTTTTTTTTTTTTTTTATGATACCATTCATTACGCTCTAGGAGACTGAAGACGGCTTGATTGAAGACGACTTGAGACAGGAGGTAAGAAAGGAGGCAGGCTGAGGAGGAAGGTGGTGGGTAACTTGCTCTCATGCCCAAGGTCCGCTGGAAACACCCTTCAAGTCCCGCCCACTTGCCCCGCCCTTCCTTTTTGCTCTTTTCCCTACACCCTATGGCAGGAGCCTGGTGTGAGCAGAGACCTCACAGGCTTGCTGAGCCCTGCCCTTCATGTCTGCCCACCCAATCTGCCTTTGCCCCTGCGCATACTTTCCGCCTGCTCCTTGTCTGACTCTCTGTAGGGCCTCTCTGGTAGTCCTGTGATGCAGAATCCATCAAGATGGCCCAGGCCCTGCTTTCTTTCCCTTGTACCTCATTTGAGGAGCAGGCACTTAAATAACAGAGGAGCTGGTGTGCAGAGGGCACTGCCGTGTCTACAACGGCTCGCTAAACCGAATGCAAACACAAGTCACGCAAAGTCCTGAGCACCCCAGCACAGCTCTGCGTAATGAACGAGACTGAAGTCTGGGTGAAATAACTCTCAGGAACACACAGCCACCATTAAGCCTCTCTGTTACTGTGGCTCTGAGAGGGGGCTGCCTTGCAAATTTCTCTCTGCAGGGAAGCAAAAGCACCATGCATGTTGGACCAGCTTCCCCGGCGTCCTTTTAATGATACAATGACCATAAACTGACCACAATTCTCCCAGAGCCAGCTGGATGCTGTGAAAATCTGCGGCTGCTCCCCGCTCCAGATGGCGTGGTAAAGTTGAATTTATTGTTTGGAGCTTCGCTGTCATCATCAAAGCAGAACTTGTTCAGGTCCAAAAGCAACGTCCCGTTGGCTGCTCTTTCAGGCAACATAATGCTGGCAAAAAGACATAATTCAATATTTTCCCCCTAACAAATGGCGACTGAGTAGGCCTTCTAACCTAGGCGGAGGCTAGATACCTCTACTTCATTTTCTATTCTACAAGTTCTTGGCTGTCACAGTATCATCCTCACTTGTCTCACCATTCCTGCCCCCCCCCCCGAGTCCTTTCTGAGTGCTTTTAACACAACAAACAGTCAGAGGTATCTTGTTAGTGTCAGGTAATGACAGTATGCTCTGAGACCTGACATGCTAGGTGACCTCCATTCAGTCACCATCCTAACTTGGGGCTATGGGACTCTTCTCACCGGCTCCAACTTAAATCTCTCTGACCTGAGCTCCTCCTTATTCACGCTCCGCCCCTCCTTCACGCTCCGCCCCTCTAGCTCCGCCCACCACACTGGCTTCCTGTTGCTCCTTACACAGGCCGCCAAGGTTCTAGCCCCAGGATCCATTGCTCCTGCTTTTGGAACGCTCCACTTCTCCGGCAGATCTCCAGAGCGCTCCTCAGAGTCCCACATAGCATAAGCTCGGTCCCTAGGGTGGTTGCTCTTGGGAGGTGATGGAATCTCTAAAAGGTGGAGCCATCTGAGTAAATCTAATTGTGTCCGCATGTCCTCAGATCGGACTGCGGGACTCCATCCTTTTCTCTCTTTCAACCCTACTGCAGGCTCCCACCATAATCTGTTATCTTGCTATAGGATCCAAAGCAAACCTATTACCGTCTGAAATCTCCAAAACTGTGAGCTCAACTAATCTTTCTTTGGTACTCATTATTGAGATGGAAAACGGACTAATAATACCTTTCTTTCATTTCCTTGAACATCTAAGCTAATGTCTCATTCTTTCAAAAATATTAATGATTCCTATCCACGGTTTCATCTGTTGTTTTCCTCTTCCCTTGCAATTCTTGAACTTATCATTATCCAACATGCTACCTATTTTACTTATTCAGCCTGTATATTGTCTGCTTCCACCTAGAATATACACTATTCAAGGGCAGGGGTCATTGTCTGCTTTGTTCTTTGCCCTGTCCATAAATATTTGTGAGATGAATGAATGGTAGCCTGTAAGAGCATGGTTGTGAAAAACACAAGAGAAATGAGGTTTCCACACCCAGGTTGGAAAACCCTACCCATACACCCCACCTCCAGTAACCCAGCAACAGTGCCCTTGTCATCAGCAGCAGCCAAAATGTGACAAACTTCCATAGGTGCCCTATGCAGATGTGCTACATCCTGTTATAAGAAGCCAGTGCTTTCTCTTCTGGGCCTCTTTTCTCCCTTTCACCCTTGCTCAGAGGCAGCTTCTGGATACCCCCCTCCCCAGTAAACCGCGTGCAGTAAATCTCTGCTGCTACATTCCTTAGCTCTGACAAACCAAGGTCCTCTGCTGCTAAATCCCAGTGCTGACAGCTGGAGTTCTAACGTGAGAGATGATCCCTGGCTCCCATTCATTCTTCAGAAGATTGGAAGTTCCTTGACATTTGTCCTGGAGGCTTCTGTGTCATAGAGGGGCATCTCAATACCTCCCACTGTTGAGACAAACCCATTGTTCTCAGTTCAGAGGGAATAAGAGAGAGTTTATCTGGGGTCACAGTCCAACAGCACAAACCCAGGGTCCTCCAAATAGCATGGAACGCTGTGGAAGTGGCTCAGTGAGGGTCACTTATGGAACAAAAAAAGTCATGAATCAAAGTATTTATCAAATACGCTGGTGGGGCCCGCAGGTGGGTGGGTTACAGAAAAGCAGGGGAAACTGCAGCACCTTTCAGATGTTATCTGATGGCATTCTTTGGTTTCAGATCGGTGGAAGCCAGTGTCCTGCTAGGAATACATTTTAAAGTTTTAAAGGATGTTATATCAAACACAGGTGGGCAACAAGTGACTTTCAAAGGGGCTGAATGTAGCCCAAGATAATTTGGCTTTGGCTTACAACATTTGAACTCTCCACAATCATGAACTTCTACATAGCATTTGGTATCTTAGAATCTTTAATACAGGCTCGGATTTCTCTTTCTCTTTTTCTTTCTTTCTTTCTTTCTTTCTTTCTTTCTTTCTTTCTTTCTTTCTTTCTTTCTTTCTTCTTTCTTTCTTCTTTCTTTCTTTCTTTCTTTCCTTTCTTCTTTCTTTCTTTCTTTCTTTCTTTCTTTCTTCCTTTCTTCCTTTCTTTCTTTCTTTTCATCTGTCTTCTTTCTGTCTGTCTATCTGTCTTCTTTCTTTCCATCTGTCTTTTTTCTTTCTTCTTTTCTTCCTTTCTTTTCTCCTCTTTATCTTTTATCCAAAAGACATTTATTAGGGGTCAACCCTGAAGTCCTAGCCTCAACCTCTGGCCTAGCCAAGCTTGGTTAGGGAGACTGAGGAACACTAACTCCTGAAGGCTTCAGTCTGTAGAGGGCTGTGCTCACATCTCCAGTTTCTCCTTTTCCATATTCATAACAGGCATTAGCTTTTGCTACATGACACACTGGCCCCAGTCCTAGTGACCTGAAATGAGAGCATTTACTGTTGCTCATCGTCCTACGGGTCATCTGGTAGCTCTTTGGGTTCTGGTTGGACATGGTTGGTCTCTGGTTCAGAGAAGCTGGATTAGGGATGGAAGCTTGGGCTGGGCCTGTTCACAGGACCAGGAGTGGAAAAGGATTGCATCTGGTTCTCAGAGCACTCAGACTACGACGGGGTGTAAAGCCCTCTGATTCTTGGTATCATCCCTCTACGACCAAAGTATACTCCTCCTCCACTCCACAGCCTCTTCTTGTGACAGCTCAGCAACAGTGGAGCCAGGATAGTGTTAGGCTGTGACCACTAACAGCATCTGCTTGCTAGAGAGAGCACAGCTGTCCCCGTGTATTGACAAGGCCACACCGGCAGAAAGCACATCTGCAGTTTTGTTTCTGCTGTCACTGTGCAGTGCCATGGTTTTAGTCACTGATTCTTCCAATAGGGACCACGGATTGAATACTAACTGTGTGCTTTAAGGATTATCTCTAGGGCTGGTGAGATGGCTCAGTGGGTAAGAGCACCCGACTGCTCTTCCAAAGGTCCGGAGTTCAAATCCCAGCAACCACATGGTGACTCATAACCATCCGTAGCAAGATCTGACTCCCTCTTCCGGAGTGTCTGAAGACAGCTGCAGTGTACTTACATATAATAATAAATAAATAATTTTTTTTTAATAGAAGTATCTCTAATTCCATTGTCTCCAAGAGGTCTGTGCCCTTGCAAAGAGGAGTTTGGAGGGGGTTCAAGGCTTATCTATGAAAGCGAAAGCCTCTGGGCATGATTCTTCGTCGTCTGCCAGGATCACTGCAAACCTGAAGTTCCATTGTGATGGGGCAAGACAGTGCAGAAGCTCCTCCATCTTGCCTTCTTGCCGAGGCCACTTCAAGCTTAATTAGATTTTGATCCCCTGGATGGAAAATCCCAACTACCCAACCCTGTTCTAGGAACCAAAGGTCAGGATGTCCTAGCTAACTTAAGTCAGCTTCTGTAAACTGCCAGTGTCGGTGGCAATCACATGTCTTTGCTTCCGAGAGACGGTGCCTGCTTCCAAGGGCTTACTTCTGCGAAGGCGGGCCCCTGCAGCTTCTGAGAGAGAAGCAGGGCATGGTTTCTGCCTTAAAACACTCCGTGTTCTAGATACTTGGGGCTACACCTAGGTCCACGCCCACTCGGGTGTGGCCCCATCCAGTTTGAATAAATGAATTTTTATTGGCTATACACTCTATCTAAGTGGTCATCTGTGGTGAGCTCCCCATAATGCCATCAGTTAGATTTAGGCCATAGATGTTTCTGGATCTGAGGTTTGATGACAATACTGCAGACCGGAGAGAGTGCATCACCTAGAGAATTTGGGATCCTGGTGCCAGATTCTCTCCCTCCCCCCTCTCTCCTTCTCCCTCTCTCCCCCTCTGTACTCTCTCTCTCATTCTTTCGCTCTCTCATTCTCTTTCTCTCATTCTCTCCCTCTCTCCCCCCACTCCCCCTCTCTCTCTTGCTCTCTCCCTCTCTCCCCCTCTCCATTCTTCTCTCTCTCCCTCTTCTCTCCACTCTTCTCTCTCTCTCTCTCTCTCTCTCTCTCTCTCTCTCTCTCTCTCTCTCTCCCTCTCTGCCTGTTGCATGCTAGGCACACACTTTAAACTACATCACCAGTTCTGACATGTTCTTTCATTTCTCTGGGTATTTTTCCCACAAACATTTCTCTCGGAAAGCCACGCCCCCTCATCCATCAATTCCCTTCCTTCCTCTAAGGGGAGCTGCTGTGCTGCTGCTCTCCCTCACAGCCATCAGACCCCTGGGGCCCTCCCTGGGCAAAGGTGACTGTGCCCAGCAGCTTCTGAATCCACCTCCTGCTCCTGAGCAGCGTGCAAAGCACTCTCTGCCCAGTGCTCGACAATTTACAACCCGAGCGGACGCCATCAAGCTGCCTTTGGTGCGTCCACTGGAGCCCTGGGCTCATTCATCATCAACCTGGGAAAGCCACAGGCCCTCCCTGCAAGGACAGGCGAGCCTGTAAGGACCTGCCTCCTCCGGGCTGTCCTGCCCCATCCACCCACAGACTCTGAGCCTCCAGCTCTCCCCCAGCTGCTCCTGTTAATGAATGCTGGCGCCCAGCCCACCCACTCCCTAGCCTATCACTTCAAAAGTCACAGTGTTCTAGTATAAATGTCAGAGGCCGCGGAGCTCCGTTTTCTTTGTCCTGTGGTTTTGTTTTGCTCTTGTGCTTGGCATTGTAACGGCTGGGATGGAGAAGGGGTTAAAGATAGGATGTTGGGTACACTGGACAGGGCTCCTTAGTCCCACAGGTTCGGGATGTTCAGGAGCCAGGGTGGGGGTTGAGGGGTGGGGTGGGTCATACAGGCTGAGCTCTTGAAGTGAAGATTTGCACTTTCCAGCTCAAAGAAACAAGCCACTTCATGGTCCTGTCTCACGTCTAAGCTTTCAACAGCCCAGCTGGGAGTTACCCTCAGTGGAAAAGCCTGGAGGTGATGGATGCCGCACTGTTGGGAATTATCTTCAGTAATGAATATAGTTAGCATAGTTACTGATTTACTGTGATGGACTCCAGGGATAATTTGGAGAGAAGATCAGGACTCTATGGACTTGCCTGGAGGACCTACAATATTCAAGATGTGATTTTACCAGGTACTATGGAACTCTGTCTGGAAATTGTCCTACCACCTCAGGGGACTCTGAACCACAGGAAGCCAGAAAATTCAATGAACTTATTTGAGAAAAAGAGAAAACAAACAAAGGGGACTGAGACAGCACAGTCTGTTCCAGGCACTGATACACTGAGGGACAGAGAGCCAGAGGGCTTAGGATAGCAAGAGAAGACGTCCCCAGGATACCCTTGGACCACTGCAGTGGGCTAGCATAGATGTAGATTTTCAAGGGAAGTGGGTGAGTCTGCAAAATTCCATTCCATCTCTAGGGTCCAGACTTCCTTTAGCAGAGTATGGGCTTAGTTTGTGCATGATGTTGTGTAAGCCACACCCTAATTATCTATGGTTCCTATCCCTACACCTCTAAGAGTCTGAGCATCTTGAATGCTCAAGTTGGTAGAGTAGTCTACAACATGGCTTGGCCTGTGACTGGCTTTGCCAGCGCCTCAGCAGGAAGTAGATGGCAAGTGAGGATACTTCTAGGAGACTCAGTAAAGAGATGACTGCAAAGGGGTATTTGGGTACGTGTAGAAGTTTTAAGGGCCGGTACATCTCTAATAAGCCTGGAGCATACACACTTCTCAGAGACTGGGACGTACCCGTGGAGGGAGAAGTCTCTAAAACTGGAATTAGGGACTGGGAGTATTGTGTGCAAAGGGCCCCCTTACAAGAACTGAGCCCTTCAGAACATGGAGGGGCAGGGTTGAAAGGGGGGGCAGTTGATAAACCATCTCCAGCCTCACTCTTCCCCTTTTTATGAAAGCTTCCCCATTGGTCAGAAGAAGATGGTCTGCCAAGAAGGGGCATAGGATGAGGCACATGGTGGATCTGAAATGTGTCCAGACAGACTGAGAGCCACAACACAGATCCCCTAACTGCATAGAGCATGAAAGTTGTGAAAAAAAAATGGGAAGCTGGTTAAATGAACGTCATAGCTATTGATAAGCCCGGATGGTCTTTGTCTAGGCTCTTTGTCTTTTGCGTGGCCGTGCTATGTATTAAATCTGCCCAAAGTCACCCAGAGTAAACCTGAAAAAAACAGTCAAAGATACTCCAAGAGACGCTGCCAACAGGGTCATCAAAACCGAGGTCAGTTCTGATACTCAACCTCAATTCGGATGCAGGGCTCTCTGCCCGCAAAGGGTCATTGCTGAGAAGCACCCCCACCCCAAACTGACCCCATTCAGACTTCCAGAGACTGGCTAGCAGGAAACCATGGAACTGAAGCTATTATGGAAGAATTCCCAATTGTGTGGCTTTTTGATAACATAGCAGAAAGATGAGCGAGGTGTGTGTGTGTGTGTGTGTGTGTGTGTGTGTGTGTGTGTGCAGTAATCTGGAATCAAAAAAAAAAAAAAAACTTTATGGGCTGGAGTGAAGGCTCAGTGTTTAAGAGCACTTCTGCTGTCCCAGAGGACCAATGTCTCCACGGAGTCTCACAACTAATTGTATATAACTCCATTTCCAGAGGGTCTGATACCTTCTTCTGACCTCTGTAGGGAACCCGGTAGGCATGTAGTGCACAGCCGTATATGCAGGCAAAACACTAACATACATAAAATAAAAATAAACAATTATGAAAAGGCTTTACTTCAAACTGATTGTGAATTAAAACTGTGAGTCAAAGAACAGGTGAAAATAATATCACTCATGTCTCACATGTATTCTGTATCTCTCCTTCATATCAGGTGAGTTCAATTTT
Organism: Mus pahari; assembly: GCF_900095145.1. Lineage (NCBI taxonomy): Eukaryota > Metazoa > Chordata > Mammalia > Rodentia > Muridae > Mus > Mus pahari. The sequence continues at coordinate 31,533,307 of NC_034596.1, forward strand.
GTTTTGTTTTACCCACTGACTTGTTTTGATTTATTCATATTATTTACTGAGAATTCTTTGGGAGTGCCTGGTTACTAATTCTGACTCTCCAGCATCTATTACAAGTGCTAACAGCACCATTTCACCCCTGGCAATAGTAAGTAAAGAAATGACACAGTCCAGAGAGGGCCTGTGGTGAAAATGGAACATAATTTAAAAAAAAAAAAAAAGCTGTAAAAACAGGTGGAAAGTGAAGGAGAAATAATGAGGAGGGGTGGAAATGGATAAGAAATAACAAAACGGTCTTTGAAGGAAATGGGACACCTCAAATCTGCTTGTAGAGTCATTCCCCAATGCCATGCCTTTATCAGAGAAGCCAGCGGTCAAGCACCACCCAAGAGGGGACACATTCCAACAGGTGACTACCTGAAGGTGAGCTTCATGCATGTGGCAGGGTTGTCATTGATGTCTTCCACGATGAAAGTTATCTGCATGCGGTTCTCCTGACCCCCAGAGGGCCTGTCCCTCACCCGAACTTCCAGGGAAATGATGGGATTTTGTCTCAGTTCGCCTACATCTCGATCTAGCCTTTGGGCCACTTGGATAGTCCCTGTCACTAGGAGGCAAAGGTTAGAAGACAAATGAAGAATTAAGGCACAGGGACAATGGAGAACACAGGAAAAGACTGTGTCAGAATGATGACCAGCTTACACTGGGAGTAGCCCCTATACAGACATGTCATGTTTCTGGGTTTGATGTTTATTGGAACACCTGACCTGATCGTTCTCTAAAGCTACACCTTAGAGTCCAGGGTTGGGCCCTGGGTACAGCACTGTCCATGACTGACAGAACTGGTGGGTAGCTGACTTCAATTTGATCCACTGGATTCTCTATTGGAGAATCTGTTGCTAAGAAACACACATCGGAGAGTGAGTGAGCTACAATTGGAGCTGCAGGCAAAAGCCCAGAACTTGAGCAGCTGAGATCCTCAGAGCAGTGCTGGCTCACACCCTTTCTCTGCCCTGATTACCTGACTCTTTCTTATAAGATGTGCCTCTCCTCTCCTCTCCTCTCCTCTCCTCTCCTCTCCTCTCCTCTC
>NC_034596.1:31534504-31537947 GCF_900095145.1 Mus pahari
CTCCCCTCTCCCCTCTCCCCTCTCCCCTCTCCTCTCTCTCTTCTCTCCCCTCTCCCTTCTCTCTTCTCTCCCCTCTCCCCTCTTCTCCCCTCCCCTCCCTTCCCTTCCCCTCCTCTCCTATCTCCTTCTCTTCCTTGCTACTGTCTTGTGCTTAGCTAGATTTGCTGTCACTTTTATTCCTTGGAACCAAAGTCTTAGTTTAAATACTCAGAAAAAAGGTTTGGGAGGTTCAGAGGTAGAGTGTTTGCCTAGCATAGATGAGGTCCTGGGTTCAATCCGCAGCGCTGTGTACTGTGTGTGTGTGTGTGTGTGTGTGTGTGTGTGTGTGTGTGTGTGTGTGTGTGCTTGTTAAAAGTTCATTTTCACAACATCAGAGTGAACAGAATTCTCATCCAAGATCATCTATCCCCACATTCTTAGCTGTGTGAATTCGTCAATGTCAAAGCCTGCAGAAGTTTCCAGAGGCAGATTCCAGCTGCTGGCTTTGCATATCCATTATTTCCCTAGTCCTAGAATAGGTATTCTTTGCTCAAGAGCGTATGGGGCAATGACATGGCCAATGCCACATAATCTGGGATTGTCCAATGCTGGCTTCCACAAAAGCATTATGTAAAATGAAGTCCAGTGGGCTGACATGACCCGGATTTATGGTTTTATATATATATATATATATAGTTATATAGTGGCTAAGAGGAGAGACTCTAGAATCATCTACGTTGGACATCAAGGTGCCCCAATGAGCTGGGCTCTTGGACAACCACTGAACTTGTCTGGCTATCACTCTAGACCTTGGTTTTCCTTTGTAAACAGTGGATGGTGTGGGTTGGAATGCATGTGGCCCCTCTACAGAATGTCCGGTAAGTATTATGTACTAATTCCCCACTAAGGTGGCTATTTCAGAGGAGAAGCTCATTCTTTGCACTCGGCTATTCATATAGGAACATAATTGCCATCTAGCAAGCTGATGTAGAGAGAGACATGGCTCTGTGCATCACCGTTAGCCACAGGTATCTATTAAGCCTCTAAAATGGGCCCAGTCTGAATTGAGATATGCTTTAAGTATAATACGCACAACAAACTTCCAAACAAAATACTATAAATATTTCAATTACTTTTAAATATCAATTATGTTATAATGACAATATTTTGGATCCTAAGAGTAATTTTGTATTTTCAATTTTGTCTTCTTTTGTTCGTTTGTTTTTGAGACATGGTTACTCTGTGTAGCCCTAGCTGTCCTGGACACTCAGTCAGTAGACCAGGCTAGCCTAGAACTCACAGAGTTCTGCCTGCCTCTGCCTCTCAAGTGCTGCGATTAAACATGCACACCACCACCGCCCGGGTCAATTTCATCTTTTAGAATGAAGCTATTGAAGATACTGAAATTACACCTCAGCTTTCATTCTATTACAACGTTAGTATCATCTTCTGACTCCTTAGGAATGTGTGGATGGAGCAGGCAGCCCATGCATCTCCACAGGCCCACCTTCCTCAGAGTGATGGGGCTGGGGCGTGCTACCCTACAACGTGACACCCTGATGCCTTAGACAGTAGCAGAAGCAGGAGGACCTCTCTGCTCTCACTCTGTCCACCTCTGAGTGAGCAGCAGGTCTTCATTTTAAAGACTTGCCCAGAGACCACAGCATCATGGTTTAAGAGGACAGAGACGCCCAAGCCCCAGGCCTTGAACAGTTTACTCCTGTTTTAGGCACTTGGTCATCCAGCCATAATTGTCCCTTCACTTCCTCATCAAACTCAGTATAAAAACTGTAATTTTCCAGACATGTGTGGTGGTAAATGCCTGTAACTCAAGAAGTTGAAGCAGAAGGATTGCTATGAGTTGTTATAACTCATAGCTACAAGTTCTAGGCCAGCCAGCCAGAGCTACATAGCAATACTGTGTGTATGTGGGGTCTGTGTGTGTGTGTGTGTGTGTGTGTGTGTGTATCTGTCTGTGTGTCTGTCTGTCTGTCTGTCTGTCTGTCTGTCACTGGGCAGTGGGAGTTCATGCCTTTAATCCTAGCACACGCAGGTAGCTCTCTGAGTTTGAGGCCAGCCTGGTTTACAGGGCAGGTTCTAGGTCAGGCGGTGCTATATAGAAAAACTCTGTCTCAAGAAACCAAAACCAGGGCTGGTGAGATGGCTCAGTAGGTAAGAGCACTGACTGTTCTTCTGAAGGTCCTGGGTTCAAATCCCAGCAACCGCATGGTGGCTCACAACCACCTGTAATGAGATTTGATGCCCTCTTCTGGTGTGTCTGAAGTCAGCTGCAGTGTATAATAATAAATAAATCTTTTTAAAAAACCAAAACCAAATAAACAAACAAACAAAAAGAAACCCACCACAAAATATAATTTTCCCTATGTCCGTAAGTCTTCACTTCTACACAGACGGAGACGTGTGAGTTCTATCTACAGGGGTTGCAACCTTAATCATAATGGCAGTTAAGAAAAAAAATTTCATATCCCCCATAAAGGTAAAAGGACACCCAGCTGCTCACACACAGCCCTGCTCAGACTCCACCATCTTGGTGGGTGTCTTCTGCCTTTAGCACACCCTTTCCCTGACAAGGAAGGATGAACCTAGACAGAAAGGCAGACCAAGTGTCGGAGGGAAGAGAAAGCGCTGTAAAACCCACTCAACAGCTGCATTCGAGGATGCAGGAGAGGCTACCACGCATGACTCACGCTGGTCTACCATGAAATAGCTGCTGGTGGTAGTGATGCTGTAGAGGAGGCGGCCAGGAAAGCCCTCATCATCAGGATCCATTGCTGTGATGTTCGCCACCATGGTTCCTAGAGGCACTTCCTCTGGGATGGAGTACACTCTCCTGGGGCTGAAACAGAAACACTGCAGCCGTGGCTAATTTGCAGGGCAGGGGAGGGTGCAGACTGGGTGGTAGGTATTTTGGTGTGCGCTAAATATAGCACCGCACGGCTTGTGCTGCATCAACACGCAGAGAGAACACAGCAGCGGAGAGGAGGGGTGACTGCTGTCTGTATTTCACATCCTTGCGGATTCGAAGAAGAATGCCAGGCTATTACGACAGCAATTTAGGTGGTCACAGCACCGCTGCCTGCCTGCCTGCCTGCCTGCCTGATGCCTGTCCTATTGTTAACATCCTCTCACATAAAGACACTTCCTCTACCCAGTCACCTTCTCTCCTCCCAGTTTCTGTTCTAAAGGTGTCTGGATTCTTTTTAAAAACCCATCTGGACAAGATGTTCAGAGCCTCAGGCTTCTTAATTTGTGCTTGACTTCCTCCCTGTGGATGATGCCAGAAGCCCAGCATTGTGTCTACTCTAGATGCTCTAGTCTTTGTTTCTTCCCCTTCCCCCTCTCCTCCCCCTCCCCCTTCCCCTTCCCCAACCTTTTCCTCTTCCTCTTCCTCTTCCTCTTCCTCTTCCTCCTCCTCCTCCTCCTCTTCCTCCTCCTCCTCCTCC
>NC_034596.1:31537957-31560000 GCF_900095145.1 Mus pahari
TCCTCTTCCTCTTCCTCCTCCTCCTCCTCCTCCTCCTCCTCCTCCTCCCTTTTCTTCACCTGAGGATACAACTCTTCCACATGGAACCTAGGCATCTTTCCAGATGGCATTCCCCATGAGGCCAGCTCTCTAAACCCCTAGCAGTCAGAAGTCATCACACTGTTCTCCAAGGGGCACTGTGCATATTATAACTCCACATGCCTGCTTACTGACCTTTCCCAGGCCTCCATGCTTTTGTAAAAAGTCAGCAGTGAGATTATTTCAGGGGAGCAGAGTCACCTTTAATTTCCCTGTCTTGAGGTGCCACTTTCCCATGTGGTCCCTCCTTGAAGGGAGGCAATCTTCATCTCTGCTCTAAATGGTTGCCTTCTTGTCGGGGCCTCAGATCACTTGGCTGCCCCTGTCTCACCACAGCTGTCCCATAGGGAGGGCCAGAGGAAATAGACACAAGAGAGAGCCTCAGGCTGGATCAAGAGAGAAGCAGAGACAATCTGTAGCCAGGACCACACACTAGCCAACCCCATGGGCCCTACCCTGAATCCTGGGCCCAAGATTATGCATGAGGAGAGTTCTTCCACCATGTATCTCATTGTTGGGGAGGAGCAAGCTCATTTGGTCCGAAAGGTAGCTCCAATGCTTGGGCCTCCTTGCCCAGTGTCCCCCAGAGTCTGTGACTTTGGTGGACTGAACCAGCAAAGCCAGTGGTAGCAAGGGCCAGAGACAGAGTCAGAGGAAAGAGGCAGCCTGTCTTCTACAACCAACAGAATCTTGTTTCTAATGCAGGATGGTTTTTTTCTTCCCTCCATTAGATTGGGTCTAGTAACTTCCTAGCCAGGGTCACAAGGATGCTTGGTGGTCTGAATGATACAAAGTTCCCCGGAGTTTCTGGCATTTGAATATTTGCTCCCCAGTTGGTGATTTTCAAGGGGGAAGGGACTAGAGGGTGAGGCCTCGCTGAAGGAAGTTTGTCACTAGGGGCAGGCTTTGAGGTTTCCAAAGACTCCTCCTTTCCAATTTGATCTCTGCTTCCTGTTTGAGGTTAGAGCTGTGAGCCCTCTGCGGTTACTCTGGCTGCCATGTCATGTTTTCCTGCTGTGATGATGATGGACTCTTATCCTCTAGAACCGTAAGCTCCAATTAAACCCCTCTTTGTGTAAGTTGCCTTGGCCGTGGTGTTTTATCATAGCGAGAAGAAAGGATAATCCAGATGTTTCGCTGCCTGCACAGATTGGTCCTGGCTTTCAACATTACTCCCTGGACCAGCAACGCCAGCATCACCAGTGAGTTCCGTGGGAATGTAGATTACTGAGCACTTAACGGAGACCTGAATGTCCCCTGAAAAAGTCAGGGACATGCATATAGTCTCCAGTGTCAGTGGTGACCATTAGGCTTCCTAGGACAGTAAGAAGACGACATAGGGGGAAGATGTCCTTTGCCCCATCTTTGACTCCCTCTAGGCAGTGGTTCCAAGCTGAGAGATTATTATAGCTAGACACATTTTTTGGTTGTCACAACTTGGGGAGGAAGCTGCTCTTCGCACAGTGAGGGAGATGCTGCCAAACACGCTCCTTCGTGCAGGACAGTCCTGTCACACAGAAGTGTCTGGTTCAAGTCCGATGAGCAGCTTAAACCCTGCTCCGAAGCCTCTATAGTGCATGCTGGGTGTGCCACGTCCCCATGAAAGGAACAGGGCTAGCTTTGGGGGACAGTGCCTCAGGCTGTCATGCCAAACAGTGGTTCCTTGGTTGCCCTGGTAGCAAATGTGGCAGAAGATAAAAAGTTTTGATATTTGATTTGGGGATCTAAGATTCATGTCTGTAAAAATATATATCTATACCTATACGTATACCCGTACCCATACACATATCTATACTCATACCTATACCTATATCTGTCTTACAAAATGGCCTAATTTCACATCTACCAAAATAGAGAGAACAAATATGATTATCATTCATATTCCACAGTCAGCTCCTCACTACACCTGGCTGCCAGAACTCGGGGCCACAGCAAGTGGGGCCTGTGGCCACACTCTCTGTGTGAAGGGGCATCTTCCTCCCTGTAATGAGTATGCAGGAAGGCACTGCCAGGCACTCTTACGAGAGGACTTCCAGTGAGTATAAAGAAAACAGGCAGAGCGGGGAAGAGCTACTTGCTGACATCTGAAATAAAGTGATCTTCAGTCAGCACCACACACGAGGGAAAGAGTAAATATGTCCGTGTTTTCAGCCTCCCAACATAAACATCACACCCACAAAGCAGACAGCCAGACATCTCCACTCAGGGATGAAATGGGGAGACAGCCTCAACAACAGAAACAGCACTCGCTGCAGTGGCCTTAACTAGACATAAGATGGGGAGTTGTTTCCACATCTGCCTTGGCTACCTCACACTCAGACTTGGTCACAGCTGGGTCAGCTTGAAGATTTCATCTCCTAACCCACAATGAAATCATCGTGCTTCGTGCTAGCAGAAGTTTTGAGAGACAAGGAAATAAGAAATGTGAGGGATCAGGCACGCTTTCCATTCAGCATCTAGGGTAACCCAACTGCATCCTGTCAGCTCATGGCTGTTGAGGGATGGGGATGGGCAAGAGAACACCCTGAGCAAAAGGAGGCGGTGCCCTGCCCTTTCGAGAGTGCAGACACACCTCGATACCATCCATGCACACCGAAGCAAAGCTGACTCAGAGCCTGAGAGGTCCATCTCTAAGATCACAAGAGAGAACCAAGGAGTGGTGACCGTTTCCCTTCTCAGTCAGACAGCTAACAGCTGCATTTTAGAAGACACGCTACAGAGCAGACTGGTGCCCAGAGGAGACCTTGTTTTCTCTTTACCATCCTATCAGTTTGCTTTTCTGCTATTATCAGTGCTGTGGGGACTATTTCAGGCTCTTAGATTGCCAACCCCACAGCTATCTCCTTCTTAGACTTTTTTGGGTGAATCCCACAGAGCTGTGTGGCCTAGTAATTCAGCCTGAGTCTGCATGGGTATATCACAACCGTTTTCCAACCTCCTGGCTTGAGAAACCTACAGCTGTGTTTCTAGACTCTCCCATCTGTAGAAATGCCCAGGTTCTCTGGAACCCAGGACTGGGGACTGATGGAAACATCCCGAGGGGGAAGATTACTTGTTTCTGTAGTCGCCATACCAGAGTTAGTCTGGGGCTAGTGTAAATGACCAGAAACTTTGCAACTGTGGCATGTTTGCAAACTGCCATGAGGTTGGCTTGAGGGATATAACAGTCTGAATAGCTTCCAATCTTAAAGCATCTTTCTTTCACATGTGCTTGCATGTCCTTATGTGTGCAGGTGCACATGCGTATGGAAGCCAAGAACAGCCTTGGGCGTCCCTCCTCAGGGCTGTCCACCCATCTCCCACTTTTGGACGCCGTGCTTTTCACTAAGTACACTTGGCTGCCTGGCCAGTGAGACCCACATTTGTCTGTCTCTGTCTCCCCAACAGTGGGCTTTATAAGTGTGCAAGCACAGCCAGCTTTTCTGCATGGGCTCTGGGGATGGAACATAGCAAGTCTTCTACGGACTGAGCCTTCTCTCCAGCACTCTTAAAATGGTTTGCTAAGAACGCTACCTCCTTCTCATGCTCGTGGCTTTTTCAAATATTTTCATTTTATTTTTAATATTTTTAAAGATGTATTTTATTTATGTATCTCTCTCTCTCTCTCTCTCTCTCTCTCTCTCTCTCTCTGTGTGTGTGTGTGTGTGTGTGTGTGTGTGTGTGTGTATCAACACGTGGGTACAGGTGCCCGAGGAGGCTAAAACAGAGCATTGGCTCCCCTGGGTCTGAAGTTACAAGCTATTGTGCGCTGCCTAACGTAGGTTCTGGATTCTGACAAGCTGCAGTATAGGAGCAGCAAGCACTTGTTACTCCTGTGCCATCTTCCTTCCAGCTCTGCTTACACTTTTGCTTCTCAGATGATAACTGTCCCCCACCTCTATGTTTGCCACAGTCGCTTGTGTTCTACTCCTTCACAGCCATTCATGCTGCTGACCCCACCCCCACCCCAGGTACAAGATGGTGTTGGTTCCCTGTGGCTGGGGCCTGAGCCCACCCAGGGCAGCAGAAAGTCAGGCTGCTTAGGTTTAAATCCCTGACTCTAAATCCCAAATTATCGTCCCGAATCCCTGTGTGCAGTAGGCCATGGTCTTCCTTTGGGTCCGGGTTGAGGCCAGGTCCACCGTCTTTCCCAGCACACATATGCTCTTTCCCTCATCTCAGCTCTAGGTGGAAGCGGCAGACACGACCAGGTGTCTTTCTGGATCTACCAAGCCAAGAAGGAACTTTGGTGTGCCAGCAGCCTTAGGACACCATTGTGGTGACACCAGTGTGGGCTTTATGGTGACACCAATGTGGGCTTTAGGGTTCCTTTAACACGGGGCACTTTATTAAACACGTGCCTGTCTTGCATTTATTTTCTGTGTGTACAGTGATTCACAAGGAGTATTGTGCTCAGCCCCACCCTCTCTCCATCATGTCTACAGTCCCATGGTGCATGTGAATGTGAGGCATCAGGAGGTGTGGGAAGCAAGGGGAACATGGGGTTGAGAGGCATAAAGGACACGGGAGAGCTCTGTTTTGCATCTCTCGTCTAGGCCAAGGCAAAGTGCATCTCTGTGTTTTATCACGAATGTGGCCAAGAGGGCTGTGGAGCCAATCATTTGGGGTCGGCTTTCTCTGTCCTGCGTGCTCTCAGGCCTACCTGGTAAAGCGTGGGATCTCATCGTTGATGTTCACCATAGTCACTTGGAGTGCTGTGGAGGCTTCGAGATTCCCACTGTCTCTTACTCCCACAAGGAGGTCGAAGCTGCCAGGGGAAAATTCCAATGCAGAGGAAACAAGCTTTGCTGACCCCGCTACAGAGAGGAGTGGGAAAGGCCACAGTGGAAGGCGTGAAGCGAGCGGCCTCCTTTCTAGCTGCCTGCTTCGTATGCAACTTCCAGAGGTCAAATGTGGCCTCCTCCCCTCTCTCGTGTCTCAGTCTGGAGGGTTTTTTTTTTTTTCATGGCTTCTACCTCCCTGGACAAATGTCCACTAAAGCCAGCCAAGCCTATGCCTTTACAATGACCCTGCCATCGGCCTGTTCCACTCTCAGGAATGGGGACTCCCATTTTATTCATTCACTCATTTGAGGTGCTGGCTATGGAAGCCAGTGCCTCCCGTACACCAGGTAAACGCTGGCCATTGACCTGTCCTCCATCCTCAATATCTACTCTGCTTCCCTTGACCTAGAGCCAGGAGCCTCACCTGGCTTTCCCAAGGCCTATGGCCTCGTCTCAAAGCCTGGCCTCTCTTCAGGTACTTTCTAGTTACACTTGCTGCCTTTGCTGCCCCAGGCACTACCCTCCTCCTGTCCCCAGCTCGGGGGACAATGCCCTCCATTGTTCCACATGGGTCTGGCCAAGGTTTTCAGATTCCTGAAGCTGAACTCCTAGCCACCCCCCCCCCAGGTGGCTCAGGAACCCAGCACCCTGTCGCTTCTCCATCTTCCTTGAGTTTTGAATAGCTGTACCTTAGGGATAGCCGTACCTCAGGGACAGAAGGTCGTTGGCAAGCTTACCTCTTGTGCCTTGCCTCAAAGTCCAGTCCCGTGGTGGAGAAGAGGGTGCCATTCGCGGACATTCTGAAGTTCTTCGAGGGAGAAATGAGGAAATACTGTACACAACAAGGGGAAGTTAGGATTAAGTCAGTACCGCCTCAGGTGCGTTGGCTCATGTCCTGTCTGATACTCTTGGCATGTACAACGTTTTGAATGATTTCCGAAGTTGTCTAGATAAGCAGCTCTGAGACTTCATGGCTGCCCAGGAGGAAGACGTTTAGGTGTAGTCGGTCTGAATGCCTGCCTCTGATGAGGACTCTCTAAAGAGCTGTTCCAACCACTGAAAATTTACCAAAGGTCGCTGCCTGGGTAAGTTTTGCTGCTAGCTCTAGTCTCTCAATAGGACTTGACTTTAATCAACACTAGGACTTGACTTTAATAAACACTGCTTAAGCACATCTATACTGCATTAGATAGTAGGACCACACCCAGCATGTATGAGACCTTGTGTTTATTCTTGAAAGAGTTGGCTATTAGGAAGTACAAACATGTACCCAAGCATCATTCATTGACATGATAGAAAGGAAAGAAGAGACAGTCATGACTTGAGAAGGTGAGAGGCATCGAGATTTAGAGCTGAGAATATACTGCTCTTAATTTTATCCTGGTAAAGGGCCATTAGTAAAAAGTCTACTCACATATGTGGGTAGTTGAGATTTTTTTTGTTGTCCTTGATACCAGTGCCCAGTGCTATTCTCTTGACAGCTGTCTGTCGCACCCATGAAATCTAATAGAAACACATAGGCTCGTGCATAGAACCCACTAAGGTCCAGGCCACAAGAGGACCATGGCTGTGTTCCTCTACAAGCGCTCATCAAGGTGGCTTCCTTGGGGCTGGAGAGATGGCTCAGCGGTTAAGAGCACTGACTGCTCTTCCGAAGGTCCTGAGTTCAATTCCCAGCACCCACATGGTGGCTCACAACCATCTGTAACAAGATCTGATGCCTTCTTCTGGAGCTGTCTGAAGACAGCTACAGTGTAATTACATATAATAAATAAATTAATTAAAAAAAAAAAAAAAGATGGCTTCCTTGGCTGGGATATGGGGTCAAGGAAGTGGGAGAAGGGCTTGCATCAGATGGGCAGAGAGTACATGATCTGATCCTTCTCTTGCCTTGTCACTCAGGGACAATACCAACGACTCCACTCCTTTCTGTTGTTGGTGGCTGGTGGCTGGTGGTTGGTTGCTATTGGTTACTGTTAGCCAAGGTTTGTTAAGTAGTCAGGCACAAAGAAGAAACAAAAAGAAATCAGATATCCTGATGACAAAGATCAAACCTACCCCAAGGAATTCGACACCTTAACTATCAGGAAGCAGTCCAATAACATCACCCCCTTCCTCCCCCCTCTATCCTTTTCTTCTCTCCCATCTAGTGTTAGGGGGTTGGAAGACTGGAGAAGTATGGAAGAAGAAAGAGCCCCCAAAGTAGCAAACAAAAGCTACACTTGCCATTGGGAAAACTGAGTGAGAATTCACGATGTGAAATATGAGGGGCAATATGAACACACTTTATAACCCTTTATTTATTGCAAAGAGCTCTTAGGTTAAGAGATTTCATTATCTATGGCTAAGATGAGAGGTGATCTATCCCTAAGGCCTTAGACATGAGTCCAATAAGCAGTGGAGGATTTAAAACTAGAGCTATGGGGCCCAAAGTCTAGAATCAAAGATGCACAGCCAAGGTCTCCAAACAACAATGTGGTGTGTGATCACTGTGGAGTTCCTGGGACCAAAAAAGAGTGGCCAGAAAATAGATGAAAGGTTTCGTCTTGGGCCAATATAGAGTCTTTAAACCATGTTTGAGAAGTATTTACTTTCTGTTTGTTCTATAATGGTATTTTTCTAGTTGTAATGAGCATACATTTACACAAAAATGGAAGAAGACAGAAAAAAATATTAAAAAGTCACTAACTGAAATCCATGTGTGAAAGCTCATCATTTTGATGGATTACTTCCTGTTATTTCTGTGCAAACACACACCTTCCAAAATCTCAAGATGATGTGTTAATCGAATGGCAATATTGTTTTCTTTTTATTTCTGTCTTGAGCATTTCCTCATAGCCCTGTGTCTCCTATCAACCTGGATCGACTTCTGAGATCAGAGGAGACAGTGTGGTCTGGACGTGATGCCCAGAGACTCACTCCTTAATTCTGACTGTTCAGCCTAGTTAGCTGATGGCAGCACAGCATTCTAAACATGGGTTTATTTAACAACATTCTCTTGCTGTTCATTTAGGGGTTTTTGCCCAGTTTCAAGAGGAGACAGTTGGGCAACTCCAGGAAGCACGTTTCTGGGATCTTCTCTCAGGACTGTACTGCCTCTCCATTGTAGATTCAGCTTTACCAGCCCCCACCATCTCTGTAGTTATTTGCCTGGACAGAAATAGGTTAGCCATAAGCTACCTACATGCCGAGGAGTCCTGTGTCACCGGGCTGAGTCTTCCCTGTAGGAAATCCTCACATATCAGTAATGAGAGGCCCAAGCTGAGTGTGACGTAAGAATGAGGTTTTAGGGACCCATGGGGACATTTACCACGAGCATCAGAGTCAGAATCTTTCTGTGGTTTATAAAACTCCGGGAGACACATCTATCTATTGGGTTCTAAGCAGTGGGGACCTAGGGATATAGAGACAGTAACTATGCTCTGCCTCTCAAAGCTTATGGTTAACCAAGGGGAACAGAGCAATACAGGTAAAGCACTGCAAGAGGAGCCAATATAGGCAACTGTAGGAAAGAAACCTCTTACGCACTTTTGAGATGCAGCATCACCAACTGGGATGGCAAATTATGTGTGTGGTTCTGGAGAAAGGCCTCAGAATTTGTCTCTTGCTTCCACAACTTCTAGCTCTGTGAGACTGTATAGGATAACAACAGAGCCTACCCATGGAGAAATCTACAACATGCTTGTCTTAGTCACTGTTCAATTGCTGTGGAGAGACACCATGATCCAAGGCAACTCATAAAAGAAAGCATTCATTTGGGAGTGGCTGACGGTTCCAGAAGCTTAGTCCATGATCATCATGGCAAAGAACACAGCAGCAGGAGGCAGGCATGGCTTCGGAGAGTAGCTAAGAGCTACATCCTACAGAGAGGGGAATAGGAGCTGGGCCTCATATGGCCTTTTGAAACCTTAAAACTCATCCCCAGTAGCACGCTTCCTCCAACAGAGCCACACTTACTCCAACAAGAACACACCTCCCAATCCTTCTAATCCTTTCAAACACTGGCACTCCCTGATGTCTAAACATTCAAATATATGAACCTATGGGGGCCATTCTTTTTCAAACCACCACACTGCTATAACAATGCTTGGAACATGCCGGACCCATACTGGGTGGTAGTGTCTACTGTTCAGCTAAAATGCACAATCCTGTTATAAAGGTGCAGCTCAGTAAAGCATTTGCCTCACATATACAAGGCCTCAAGTTCAATGCCTGGCCCTCCAGCACCTTAAAAATGCCTGATGCAAAAGGCGTCCTTTGTGTCCCTGATCCCAGTGTGTAACAGAAGCTTCCCCCACACAGGTGCTCAGTGTTGTTAGATATTCAAAAATGGGGTTTTATTCCTTCTAATTTCTCACTGATGAGAGACCAACATTCCTATCTCTGAGAAATCTTAAAACAAGCAGAGGATGGTGCTGTGTGTCTGTAATGCCAACACTCACAGGGCAGAACTGGGAATATCGCCACAGAGTCAGCCCAGCATTTCAAGGTGAGATCCTTTGGTGTCTCAAAGCCAACCACGATAGCACCAAAATTCTTGACAACAACAATAAAAAAAAAAAAATCATGTCAACCATTTTGTTTAAGCATGGTAACGCTATATGTGACTATGAAGCCAAGAGTGTAGCCCAGAGTCTCAACAACTACTGTAGGAAAAAAAGCGTCAAGGAAACAGCAACAGGTAAAATTGGCACTGGTGAACAGAGACGGGGAGCATGAGCATTTACTCTTCATTTCCATATGCTGACTTCCTAGAATCTTGATAATCTTTAAATGTGTGTATTTATGTATGTATACATGCATATATGCATATAATGTAACATATGTAATGTATATAATTGTATGTAATGTGTATAATTGTATGTAATGCAATGTATGTATGTGTGTATTTATGTATGCATACATGCATTTATGTATATAATGTATGTAGCATATGTAATGTATGTAATTGTATATCATGTGTGTAATTGTATGTAATGCAATATATGTATGTATGTGTATGTATGTATGTATGTATAATCACTGCTAGGCTAATTCTCGTTTCCTTCTGTCTTCGTGCTTTGTTCACGGGCACACAGTTTTGTGCTCAGAAAGAAGATAATATCTGTAGACTAGAAATATTGTGTCATGTGGCCCCCTGCCAGCAACTCAGTAAGGCTTTCTGTAAAACCTGGCATTCTCGCCTCCCTTTTAAAGGCTTGTTTAATCAAAGCTCTCCCTTGATATTCATTCTTGGAAAACAGAAATTAAATAGAATGAAAAGCAACTGCAGCCCCTCTCTGCCCCAGTCCTGGCTGAGAAAAGCCCTGAGTAATCAGATCAATTCATCGAACAAATGCTCGTTAGACAAGCTCTCTGCTTTCCTCTGGGAAGATCCCTGCCCGCCTCCCACTGTTCTGTTTGCAGGCTCCTGGTGGCTCCTAGTTGCCCTTGGTCACAAAAGCTTCCTTTTGGAAGACACAGGCCATCCTTCCTGCCCTATTCACTCTGCAGAATGCTTTTGGTTTAGCCAGAGGGAAGGGGGGGGGTGGCCCAGTTTCATGAAATGTCAGCTCCCAGGGGGCTAGCAACCTCTTCTTGGCTCCTTGCTACAGTGTGGAAGCAGCTGGCAACATAACCAGGGGTGTCTCACCCAGCCATCCTGGGCTGTCAGTCCTTCAGTACAAAAATCAACATGAATTCAGCCTTGTCTCCTAGGAACAGGGCATCCGTGCCACACTGAGCCAGTTTCCAGAAGGAAGCAAGAACCCTTGTTCTCCCAAGTCCAGGGAGTAACAATGACAATTTAAGACACTGAATTCAGGACCCCTTACTCTCTCAAGGTGCACTAAGCCCACCATGTGCTCTCGAATGTGGCTCTGACAGGCTTGTCCTTCTCTCAATTCCCGCTGCCTTGCTGAAAATCATTAGATTACATTCCTAAAGCTAGCCATCAAAGTCTATCCCCTCAGTTGGCCACTTCCTCCTATTGAGGCTGACTACCAAGGTCCAGTTATCAAAGTATTGAAGTCCAGCAGTCATGAGACCCTTTTGGCTACCCTAATTAACATGCCCATTTAAAATTAAACACCTCATCCTAACACAGGATTTCCTTTTTTTTTTTTTTTTTTTTTTAACCTTTATAAACTGTCATTTGTCCATGGGCCACATCTGTCTCCTTTCTATCTACAGTCCTTTCCCTTCCAGGACAAATACCCCTCCACCCTCTCTCTTATTCCCTTCCCTTTCCCCTTCATTCTCTGTCTCCTGTCTTTTTCTCTTATTCTCTGCCCTCTGTACTTATGGGACAAATAAAGATCCTTTCTGCTGAGAACTTGGTCTTGGGGAGTCTAGAGCTACTCACTACCTTGCACACAAATCCAGCCTCACCCAGAGGAGGAGCACCCTGAATTGGGTCTTTCAATCAAGCTGGGGGTTAGAAATACAGAACACATGTCTGCTAGGCTTCTCCGTGTAAGCGGAACATTTTTGAAGCAAGCAAACAAACGAACAAAGAAGTCCATCAATTTCTTTCTCTTTTCTTCCGCGCTATTCCCACTCCAGCTCTGAGGTGGCAGGTGAGGGGAGAAGAAAGCAACACTGGTATAAAGCTGCCCCACGGTGGCACACCCTGGCATCTGTCTGTGTGGAGCAGCTGAGTGGGGTTGGCAGCCACTTAAATGTTTTTAAGAGACGTTGACAAATTTGTGTATTGGGAGTTTTGTAGCGCTTACTTATTTGTTTTTAGAGACAGCATTCATGTATCCCAGGCTGGCCTCCAACTTGCCATAGAACAGGTTTTATGGCATCCTAAGGACTGAACCCGGGGCTTTGTGCACGTTAGGCAAGCACTCTAACAATTGAGCTACGTCTTCAGTGCCCAAAGCTGATTTACTAATGTTTGCCTTACTGATAAAGCCCCAGCTCTAATCCCTGTCCCTTCTCTGGGAGGAAAGCCATAAGGAGTCTTGAGTCCTGTCTCTGTGCCCCACGCTCTTCCAGTCTTCAGGGTAACAATCTCCATTGATCTGAGCATCTTCCCAGAAGCACGCACAGCCAGCAGCTGTGGGTCTGGGGATGGAAACGTCCAAGACCGAGGGCTTTTCCTCTGTGAGCCTCGTATGAGGACCTAGAATAAAATGACTTTTGCTATGACTTCTAGGGGTGACCTCAGAGTTCCCAGGCAAGACATGTTGGAGGGGAGGGACGTGGTGGAAAAGCTACTAGGAAGGGAAGGGTGAGGTACCTTGGCAGCATATGGCTAAAGGTCTGAGCCCACTTCTGGGCTTGAAAACCTAGCCAGAGCCACCAATTCCTGAGCACAATTCCCCATAGTTGTTCTCTGACCTTCACATACATACTCCCAACACACCAATAGTAAATACATAAATAAATATGCCAGCTATTCATGAACTTTATCGGTCCGTTTAGCATAGAGTACTCATGGGAAGAAGGAATGGATAGGTTCCCCTCAGAGTCATGAGTATGAAGATGTAAGTAAGAATGTCCTATTGCTCTACTGAAGGTAAGGTCATTGCTCTTTAATTTAATCCTGTGTCTGTCCTGGTGAAGACAACGTACACTCCGTTTCATGCAAAAGGCCTTCCTTAATGGAAGGGTCTGAGAAAGCCCTTTAATGAAGGACTGTGCACTAGATCACTTTGCCTCCAGCTGCAAAACCTATTAGCATCCCCAGAGTCTCCAAGGAGGCCATCGACCATGAGAGGTACGCAGGGAGGGTGGGAGCGGAAGCCTCCTTCAGCAGGTGGGGAAATACCGAGTGGGTACCAGAAGAAAGCTGGAAGCCTGAGCGCTCACAAGCAGTGGCTTTCCCTTTGTGTGCAGACTCTGGATCCCAGCTCTACCTGTACCTTCATCAGAACACAGAAGGACCCCCAGAGGACAGAACAGAGAGACGGGTCTGTAGAGAGGAATTGACATGAGATCACCATTCAGAAGAATTTTATTAGGAAAGAGATTTCAACCATTGTGAGAGTGTGTGTGTGTGTGTTTGTGTGTGCGCGCGCACACGCATGCACGCGTAACATCATGCCCATAGTCAGCATGATGAGAACCTGAAGGAAAGGAAATCTTCCCTTCAAGTTCCAAAGAATAGCTTCCTTAGGAGCGACGAGCATCATGCTCAGCATGACAGAGGTCCTGAAGGAAAGAACCTTCCGATCCCCAGAACAAACCGGGCTTTCTGACTCATAGGTTTTGATGAATGATGGGACGGACGTTCCAGAGCCTGTGAGTTAGCCTACATTCCAGGAAGCAGGTACTAGTTCAGGCTGGGCAGCAGAGGGAGTGGAAGGGGCTGGGCTGAGTCACTGCGGGCACCTGTCAGTTCTTTATCGTAAGGGACAGACTGCAGGGTTGTGTGGCCTGATTTCTGGGATGGAGATCACAGCTAGAGTGTCTGTGATCTAACAGCAATTCATGCTACGTGGTTTCTTGCACTTTTACTGTGACTACTAGAACATTAAAACCATATGCAGCCCTCACCTCTGGCTGCACAGGTCTGAACGGTAAGGAACAAGGGCAGTCAGAGCAGTATGCGACTGCATGCTTATCGGGTTTCTTTTAAAAGGATCCGGTGAAGAAAGGCGATGGCTTCAGGGGGCATCCCCATTTTACAGGGTCTGTGATGTGATGTCGCTTCCTTAAACTGGCTACCGACTGGAATGTTGCTCGCTTTGCAGAGTCAGGGTTTCAGTGTGTGTGCTAGTCCTTTGTTGAATCTACCCTTCACTTGGGGCACAGCTCTTTTATGGAGCCCGTCAGCAAAAGGAACAGGCACAGACCTAATCCAGGTGGCTTTCAGGACCTGTTTAGGTGCTTACTCAAGTCTGTTCTGGCTCTCCTCCACGGTTCTGTGCATTGCACTACAAAACAGTCTGAAGTTTGCATGCTAATTCAGTGTTTGCCTGCTGTGTGCAGGAATCTGCATGCTTTGTGCAGCTGCATCTGTTCTCAGCATATGCTCAACATGAGAAAACATTCAAAACCAGTGGCCTTTCTGACCTAAAGCCTGACCACTGTGCAGACTCCCCACAACATCTAGACCAGCTCCAAACTCCTGGTAACTTGGGCAATCGGACCTGTGAGTGTCTGAAGTTCCCCTGAGGTTGCAGCTTCAAGCCAAAGGTGATCAGCATGGATTTCATCAATCCAGAGTTAACTGTATCCTTTCTGCCTTGCATAGAAAACTCTGCCTCTTGGCACCCCTCCTTCCCTGCCCCCTCTCCCCTCCCCTGTGCCCAGAAACAAGCATCTAAGTACAAAGGCCAGGGAGAACTTAGTACTGCGCAAACCATCATTACTTTTTTTCTAGTCTTTGATCCTTCTAGACAGTGTTAGCTGCCCATAGAGCTGTATGGTCCCACACAGGAGTTAAACGCATCATCAGTGCTTTCTTTGACAAGACAGAAGTTCCTCCAAACAACCTCACAGTTTGTACACGCCCTAGATTTACATTTACCTCCAAACAACTTGACCTAGCTGCATAGTTCAAAGGAAGCTACTTTGCTGCACTGGTGACAAGAAACGCTCATGGCTACAGAGGGCTACCTCCCTTCTGGGACAACTGCACCTGGAATGGGTTTCTGCTGGACTGGACCCTTATGCCTACTGTGTAACTTGGAGATGTCTTAAAAGAGAAATTTAAAAATGGAAATCTAGCTGGGTATAGTAGAGTATTATACCTGTAGTCCTAGCACCTGGGAAGCTGAGGCAGAGGGATTGCAACACCAAAAATAAATAGCCAGGTGTCATGGCACCTGCCTTTGATCCAAGCACTCTGAGGGTAGAGCTGGGTGGATCTCTGCGAGTTTGAAGACAAAACTGTTCTCATATATGTAGCACAGAGCCTCACCTACTTCTGGTTTGCTCTCTGCTTTGTGTGTGCAGCTTAAGATGTGTGCCAGCAGTTGCAGCTAGCTGCCCTACCCTGCCTCCCAGCCGTGAATCTTCTTATCCCTCTGAAACCATAAGCAGAGATAAACACTCTTACTTAAGTTTCCTTGGTCATAGTGTTAGGGTCCAAGAACTGCTGAAGGAAGAGCCCAGACTCAAGCCATATGCAAAGTCAAAGAGAGTTCATTCTGCAGAAACAACCAGCCTGCAGGGGTCAACCATCATCGGAAATGGCAGTCCCCGGGGGACGTTTGCAGGTCCCTTTTTATGCAGAGCTAGGGGAATTTTCCAGAACAATTATACAATCTCTAATGTGATTGGTAGGGTCAAAGCGCAGTGACATTAGTACAATTTTGATTGGCTACTATGTTGTTAGTTCTATATTTGGTGAGATCTTAAAGAGTGGGTTAGGCAATCTGAAATTTCATTGGTGGGTGCTGGGAAAGCTACACGGTTGGTTTCTGGTTGGCTTGTGCCAGGTAGGCTGTAGTCTGCGTTCCTGTGTCATGAATGTTCAGCCACAGGATGAGATACCCAAACTATATAAGGCTACCCAGCACAGATGGCCCATCCTGAGAAAAGGCTTGTCCCTATCCTTGGGCTTCTCTATAGGCTGTTCTTCGGAGGGGGCATTTTACAGCCTTGTTCCTGGAGCTGGCAGCTGATAGCCTCTGACTGATGGCTTTATGGGGAGTGGCAAAGCGGGTATGGTGGTGAGTTCCTGGAACTGATGATTTTCCTTCTAATCTCAGGCTTGACCTTGACATGGAGTTCATGTTGTCCTCTAAGAAGCTTTTATTTTATTTTATTTTATTTTATCTCCTTGCTTCTTTTTCTTTGGTGTTTGGTTGGTTGGTTGGTTGGCTGGTTGGTTGTTGGGGTTTTTTTGTTTGTTTGGGGGGGTGGGTTGTCATTGTTTTGGGGGGAGGGTTGTTTTTTCAAGACAGGGTTTCTCTGTGTAGCCCTGGCTGTCCTGGAACTCACTCTGTAGACCAGGCTGGCCTCAAACCCAGAGATCTTCTGCCTCTGCCTCCCAAGTGCTGGGATTAAAGGTGTGTGCCCCCAGCAGCAGCACCCAGCTAGTCATAGTATTTTATCCCAGCAACAGAAAAGTGACTGCTAGAGACCTCAGTGCAGCCTATGCTAACTTTACAGCCATTGCTCCCCCCGTGAGTGAGCATCACTGGATGAACGCGCACATCACACACAGAACACAGTACCTGAAACATGGCACCTTGGACGTTGAAAAACATGAAGCAGGTCCCTCTACCCTTGTCCCTAACCCCTCTAGCACTTTCCCTTTGGTAACACATGGTAAGAGTCACCTCCAGGGCCTCCTGCTTTATACACCAAGGCTTAGAGAATTCTAAATAGGCATACTGCACTGAGAGACCCCTGTTTTGTTTTTGATTTGTGGTGGGTTTTTAAAATCAGATTATACTTCTACATAGAAAAACTTACATAGAAAATCTTCTACTCTTGCATGGAACATGAGTATAAATCATGTAATCTGTGGCTGGAGAGGCAGCTCAGAGGGTATGAGCACTTGGTATACAAACATGGGGATCTGAGTTCAGATTCTGGCACCCGTAAAAACAAACAAACAAACAAACAAACAAAAGATAGGTGAGGTTGAAAGTGGTTGTGACCCTGTACTAGTTAGTGTTGTGTCAACTTGACACAGGCTGGAGTTATCACAGAGTAAGGAGCTTCAGTTGGGGAAATGCCCCCATGAGATCCAGCTGTGGGACA
Organism: Mus pahari; assembly: GCF_900095145.1. Classification (NCBI taxonomy): domain Eukaryota; kingdom Metazoa; phylum Chordata; class Mammalia; order Rodentia; family Muridae; genus Mus; species Mus pahari. The sequence goes on from NC_034596.1 coordinate 31,554,445, forward strand.
TTTTCTCAATTAGTGATCAAGGGGGAGGGCCCCTTGTAGGTGGTGCCATCTCTGGGCTGGTAGTCTTGGGTTCTATAAGAAAGCAGGCTGAGCAAGCCAGTNCTATAAGAAAGCAGGCTGAGCAAGCCAGTGGAAGCAAGCCAGTAAGGAACATCCTTCCATGGCCTCTGCATCAGCTCCTGCTTCCTGACCTGCTTGAATTCCAGTCCTGACTTCCTTTGGTGATGAACAGCAGTATGGAAGTGTAAGCTGAATAAACCCTTTCCTCCCCAACTTGCTTCTTGGTCATGATGTTTTGTCAGGAAGAGAAACCCTGACTAAGACAGACCCCAACAGTGTGGGCCTCAGACATGGGAGCCTCCCTGGGGCTGGCTGGCCTCTGTCTATCTCCAGGCTCAGTAAGCGACCCTGACTGAAGGAAGTAAAGCGAAAGACTGTTAGAGAGAGGGTCTTCCTCTGGCCTCCATGAATGTGTGTGTGTGCGCGCGCGCGCACACACACACACACACACACACACACACACACACACCTCCTATCCTCCACTGTGGTTATATTTTCTGTTATATCTGCCCTCCACGACAAGTGTGCTCTTAGTAAACACTCATTTAAAACACTTACTGTTTGTTGTTCAACAGTTTGCTCAGAGATTAAGATATTCTACCCTGTAGGGAAGGAAGCTTCTTAAGCAGGAAGGTAAACAACTCAGAATGGCTTCAGAAAGTCCCTGAAATGGACCAGATTCCCCGCCAGGGTAAACAGCAAGGAAGACTGGGAGCCGACCAGCAGCCTGGAAGAGGTTTAGACCCTCTGAGGTACCTGAAAGGATGCTCTCCAACCTGTCGCACTGCCTGCAGGCTGTGCAGTGTGCCCTAGGTTCCCAGGCTGTGAGCTGTCACCCGTGCTGAGGTGTGCTTTGGCGATGCCCCTGTCTGAGTCATTCCTGCTGCTACAAGTAACCCCTCACCCATATTACTGTAAGGAAGCCCAATAAAACGAATTGGTTCCCCATGTTGGATTTCAGAGGCGAGCAGATGTATGTGTGGCACCTCCCCAGGAAAAGTTTTGTCGCACAGCGTTGTTGCTTTCACTAGAGTGGACAGCCACCCATTCCATGTTCCCTTCTTTATGCAAACGCTGACACGACTGTATCTTGAACACATGAATGAGTGACTGAATATATGTTTTTGAACAGAAGGACATCATCTAAGAAGAGCAGCTATCTGTTATTATAGAGATGCCTGCCGTAACCTTCCAGCCATTGTTTCAGACCCTGTGGCTGCCTACATTGGTGCTGGGGAATTATTCTCACGGATCACTTTCTCCTGTGAGGAAAACTGGTCCTGTTGGAGCTACAAGCCCACAGTGAATGGGAGTAGCAGGCTGTGGTGTTGCTGATGGCTGCCTGTCCTGTGTGAGAGCCTTCCTCTCTAGACGCTAGGGTTGGTAGCTGTGCACCTGCTCCCTTGGTAAATGTTTTCTTCCCAATGCGTTTCCTCAAGCCTGCAAGGCAAGTGCAGCCTGAGCAAAGCGGAGAGAAGCACCCTCCGAGGAATAGCTAAGCGGCTTCCCCTGTGCCTGGCTGGGTCTAAAAGCCCCAGCTCCCAGAAGGAAGCTGACTTTAAATGGGAGAGAGGAGACCTCAGCTGTCTCTCAACACTCTGAGTCCAGTCCCTGCTCTGCACCAAAAACCCTTGAGACTTAACTTTCCCTTAAAAAGAAAAACGTCTTGGCTACAAGCTAGACTCCATCTCTTAAAAGGGATGCTAGTACCTGGTTTGGGGTGTACTTTAGTGCTTATGTTTAAAATCACAGAGGTGGCTTTGTATCAGGTTGAAAGCAAACACTGCCAGCTTGGCCAGGCCTGGGTCAGGTGACTCCCCCTGTAGCTTCTCACGTGAGTAAGGCGTGCTTGTGTCAGCTGCTCTTCTGTTTCCGCTGTCATGGGCATAGGTGCTCAACGAGATCACAAAGCACTAGGCACCTAGAGCCCTGGCCAGACCTGCTGCCCCCGATGTCCACCTGCCAGGGTGGGCTATCAGCTTTCAGTCCCAAAGCTCGAACGGACAGCAGCAGCCCAGGATACTTACCCCGAGGGGTATGTTCCGGCTTGTGTCTTCTGGGTCAAACGCTTCCACCTGGTAAATGAATCCAGGGTTTGTTCTTTCTATGACATAGAGGTTTAAACCTGTTCCAAGTCAAGGGGGAATAAAAGTGTCTCATCAGATGGAGAACTCCAACACCAGCCATCCAGATGCTGCAACTAAAAGGAACCAACTAAGCTCGCTGGCATCATGGGACAGAGAGCAGCAAGGATCAGTCCTGGGGGAAATCTACTTGAACAGAGTTGTGTATGGAGATCTCTGCAATACTGGGTGTCATGTCTTCAGTCTTCAGTCACCTCCTCCACTGGGTGGTGACCCAGACTGTTGGTAGCTGGGAAAGAGGACCAGGATGAGAGAGAAGCTGGGAAGCCACCCTAGTTGGCCTTCACATTCAGATCTCTCTTCTTACGTTAAACTGACCCTGTGAACCACACTTGGACACCCAGAGGAATGTTTGTGGTGAGAGGAGCAGGAAAGAGATGGAGGAGGAATCTAAGGTGGTCTCAGATACTCAGGGAAGGGACCAAAAGCTAGTTCCATCTTCTACAGTGTTCCTAGTGATAAGGGCAGCAAGGACCTGCTGTAGGCTCTGGCCCACATGGCTTTCTGAGGAGTGGCTAACGACATTCAAAAGGACATTCCTCGTGGGTACCATGCTGAAGATGCCATACCCGTTCCCCTCCTTGTCCTCCTAACAGATCTGTACTAAGGAATACATTTTAGTGATTCTGATAGTGTATTGGGACTTTACAGTGGAGGAAACTGTTGGAAAGGCTACAGTGTTGTCTCATGCAGTGATAGGGTCAGAATTCAGATCCAGCCTCGAGGAAAACTTGGATGTGCTATCAACTAAAACAGGAAAGAGACTAGAGGAGGTTCCGAGTGGAAATAGGGTGAGGAGGGACATAAAGGGTTTGGTTTGTTTACACAATGGAGCACTACTCAGCTGTTAAAAACAATGAATTTATGACATTCTTGGGNAANTGGATGGATCTGGAGGATATCATCCTTAGTGAGGTAACCCAATCACAAAAGAAGTCACTAGAGATGCACTCACTGATAAGCGGATATTAGCCCAGAAACTTAGACTACCCAAGATACATTTTGCAAAACACAAGAAAACCAAGAAGGATGACCATCGTGTGGATACCTCATTCTTCCTTAGAATAGGGAACAAAATACCCATGAAAGGATATAGGTACAGAGACAAAATTTAGAGCTAAGATGAAAGGATGGACTCTCCAGAGACTGCCCAACCCGGAGATCCATCCCATCATCAGCCACCAAACCCAGACACTGTTGCACATGCCAGCAAGATTCTGCTGAAGGGACCCTGATATAGGGGCCTCTTGTGAGGCTATGCCAGTGCCTGGCAAACACAGAAGTGGATGCTCACAGTCAGCTATTGGATGGAACACAGGGCCCCCGGTGGAGGAGCTAGAGAAAGAACCCAAGGAGCTGAAAGGGGCTGCAACACTATAGGTGGAACAACAATATGAACTAACCAGTACTCACAGGGCTCGTGTCTCTAGCTGCATATGTAGCAGAAGATGGCCTAGTCGACCATCATTGGGAAAAGAGGCCCCTTGGTCTTGCAAACTTTATATGACCCAGCACAGGGGAATGCCAGAGCCAAGAAGTGGGAGTGGGTGGGGAGAGGAGCAGGGGCGGGGGGGGGGNATAGGGAACTTTTGGGATAGCACTTGAAATGTAAATAAAGAAAATATCTAATAAAATAAAATAGTAAGTTAAAATAAAAAAAACAGTAAATAAATATAAAGAAAAATAAAGAGTTTGGTTTGAGAGTCTTGCTAAGTTTGAGAAGTCTTTTAGAGGTCCAGGAGACCCTGGGGAAAGCAGATGGGTGTGTGAGTGTGGGAGCCCCCGAGGAACTGTGGACTTAGGGTTCTCACTGTACAGAGAGCACACACATCCCGGAGCTTGGCGACCTCTGATGGATGGTACCGCTAGGTTCCATCATCTGTATTGGTTGTTTTTCTAAGTTCACTCATCATTAATGCCTCTCTGTGTGCGTATGAATACATACGCGCACCTGTGTGTATGATCCATGTGGGTGTGCGTGCCATAGCATGCATGTGAAGATCAGAGCACAGCTTTGTGGGCCAGCCCTCTCGTTCTGCTTTTATGAAGGTACTGGGTATTGAAATCAGGTTGCCAGACTTGCATAAGAAGAAGGTTCACCTGCTCTGCCATGCCTCACCCCGATTGATTGATTGATTGATTGATTGATATCGGGAAGTGAGCCCACGGCATGCGATACCAGCATCCCACCTCACTAGCTTTCCATCTCTGTAGAACGTCCCCTGCCTGTCTGTCAGGCAGGCCCAGGGCAAGCAGTGCCCACAGAGTCCACGAGGGAGAGAGAATAAGACAGCTGGCCAATGGGTGCAGAATACGGTGACAAACCTCCAGTGGGCTGAGCCCAGGTTCTTCTAGAATGCTACACGTTGAGGTTCCCATGTTCAGCCTTCTTCTGGGACAGAGAGGAACAGAGAGAAGCACAGATGCAAAGCTCTAAAAAGCTGCTGGGTGTCTCGACTGGGCATGCTGTGAGAAAGACATCCCATTTCTCCCCGCTTGCTCGTTAAGCAGCTGCCTTCTCTGCGGAAGGCAGCTGCTTGTTCGTTTACTTTTTCTGTCTGGCTCTGTCCCGCAGGGTCCTCCCTGATGCCACTGCCTGGGTATGTCTCACCTTGTGCCAAGCTGCCTTGGAACTGAGGCGGCTCGTTCACATCTGTCACCTGAACCGTCAGGACTTGCACGTCTGTGACACCGACGTCATCCTTAACGTAAATCTGCAAATCAAATACTTTTGGTCCGGTTTCAAAATCCAGTTGTTCTTTCCCGGTGGTGACCACCTGAAATGAAACGCAAGGTTCTCAGTATCCACGGGAGAGGCCGGCTTCACAGGCAAGCTGACTTAGCCATTCCAACATAAGCCCCATGACACTTCTCAGAAGCCCCTCCCGTGGGTGATGCTGCTTTACACAGGGAGGAAAACTATTCTGGAGATGTTCTGCTGTAATTAACAGGGGATGGAAAGACGCAGAATTTTAATACCTGCTGTACTTAGCACTAGGCCCCCAGATAGACCCCGCCGTGTCCTGGACACAAGTCCTATAGGTCCAGGCACATTGCTATGGTTATCCTCTAAGATGCGTGTGTTGAAGTGGAATGCGCAGTGTCAAAGCGCAGGCTGGTGCGAGCTAAGCAGTCAGAGGTGTTGGTGGGTGGTGAGTGCAACACTCTCCAGCGTGAACCAATGCTTTATCCTGAGAGCGAGCTCTTACAAACTCAGGCCAGCTTCCCAGGATGTCCTTGTTTGAACCTCTTACTCTCTTCCTTGTCCCCTCACCATTGTGTTTTGGTCATATCCTTGTGCAGCAAGAAGGCCCTGGAAGATATCAAAGTGACACTGGACCTGCCAGCCTCC
>NC_034596.1:31560415-31577206 GCF_900095145.1 Mus pahari
CACACACACACACACACACACACACACACACACTAATGTAAATTGAACCCAGCACTAGACAAGTACTCTACTGCCACACTGTAACTCTAGCAGAAGCACTGGATTTCTTCTAGAACTTTGGTTGCTACCACACCCAGGGCCCGGACACTTCTCATGGTGTGATGAATGCACTTGGCTCTGGTCCCATTCCTCTGCAGAAGCCCAGGGGAGTTCCTGTCCCTTTAGATTATTCTCTCTTGTGATTATAACTCAGGAAACCATTCCTGTGCTAAATGAGCAACTCACACTTTACAGCAGAGGTGAGGGTCGGAAGGGAGGAGAGTTTGCTGTGAGTTATCTCTATTGAGAGAAGGCTGCATGGAAGAGGTGGTGGGTATCAGGTTTGACCTCGCAAGATCTAGGCTGGTTACGAGAAGAGGTGACAGCCACGAATGAGCATGTGCAGTGGAGGAAGACAGGATGAGGGTGGAGAAGGGGACAAGGTGGCCTGGTGTCAGCAGACAGCCTTTCTGTAGACAAGCCTAATACCCACTCATCCAGAGCTGGGCTATCTATTCTGTCTATGGAAGGTGAGGCAGGATAAAGACATCATTAGCAGAAACTCTGCACCGAATGAACTCAAAGCTCCATTTCTAGTAACGAAGCTTTCCCATGCCTCGGTTTCCCTGTCTATAACATGGTGATCAAAATAACACCAGCTTCATAAGGTTGTGGTGGGGTTTGAGTGAGCTGACCCAAGGGCTATGGTCCAGCATTGAGCACTCTCTGCAAGGGTGGGCTTCCACCTGAGGAGTACACAGTCACTTGACCGGGCTCCTGTAGAGACACTCAGTGCCTCCTCATTTATACACCAGCTTTCTCTCAGGCTCGAGTCCTCCTCTGTGTCCCCAGTTAGATGGTCCTTTCCTCCCACATCACCCTGGGAACTAGCTTGAGCACACTACAGGAAGGAAGTAGAAATCTCTCAAGTGTCCAGATTTTATATCTTAAAACCGAAGGGACTGTGCTCCTACCAACATGAATGGAAAAACTGTCTGTTCTCAGCAGTGACTATCAAATGTTTATGTGACTGCCTCTTGCCAAGCCAGTTATGGTATTTTATTTATCACAACTGTAAGTTGGCGAATGTCTCTCCCCTTCACATGTAGGGAAACTAAGTCAGGGAAGGGGGTGGGGAAGGGAGGGAATGGAAAGGGCTCTCCTGGGGCACAAGAGGGGAATAGGGAGCTTCAATTTGACTGAAGGAAATCTGACTGTAGAATTCTGGGGTAAAGAGTAAATTTGGCTTCATGTATATGGACTTTGACATCATCCTGAACAAAGCTGGAAAAAATTAGCTTGGGTCCACAGTGCTCAGAGCTGTTCCTGGGAAAAGAGGAGTCAGACTAAGCCATGGGAGGAGAGGCAGACCTTCAAAGGACCTTGGAGAGATCCTCGCTGCTGCAGGGCCCTACCTGCTGTCCCTCCCCTGCCTGGATGGCTCTGAGCTTTCCTTATAGAGTCCAGGAGAAAACTCCAGGCCGATGACTAGCCCTGTAGGACTGAGGAGACCCTGGGCTTGGCAGTAGTGGGGTTTACTTGTGAATTAACAGCTCCTAAAGATGTTAAAAATGAGAGCTCCAGAGCTTCTTGCCCTGGTTTCCAGTCACAGCTCAGCTACACATTAACAGTGAAAGCTAGGACAAACTACACAGTCTTCCAGTGCTTCATTTCCGCATCTGTGGATAGGAAGTGATGTGAAATCACAACCCTTGTACCTTGAGGATTTCAAGGGCGGGAGTGTGAGAATCATTTTCAGTGGTGTCCAGCACTCTGTAAGTGTGAGCAGTTGGCAGGGCTTAGGGGAACAGACTGGCAGCAGCTGCTAAAAGCAGGCCAGATGTCACGAATAGCTAGGCAGGGCAGCTGAGTCCTGGAGCCGGTGTCTGGATCCTGGGAACTTCCATAGGACGATGACTTGGGGCATGGGTTCTACAGGCTTCTTTGAGGCTCTCCTAGTGATGTGGAGGATGAGCTGTGTTTAAAGAACAGCAGACTATACTTCCTGGATTCAAGGTCACCAGGACCCAAATTATCAGAACACCTGTCAGAACAGGGTCTGGAAAGTGAGGGAAAACAGAGACAGAGCCCACAAGGATGCCTGGGGTTTCAGACTCGAGATCACCATCCCGAGCAGATCTGACTTTTATTTTTTAGTACAAAAACTTAGATACAAGTTTTCAGCCAATTAGGATGCAGTTATGTAACCAAGAGCCAAAAAGGGCATTACAAGTGCTATCCTGCTGAATTCGCTAGCCTATGAGTCTGGGGGTGGGGTGGGGTGTGGGTGTCAATCACCCAGAGGCATTTTCATGAAGATGAAGGAAGTAGCCATCACCCCAGGTTTGGGTCCTTTGTTCTGTCTCAATGGTGGGTCTCCTGGGAGCCACTTTACATGGCATCCTGTGTATGGCTGAATCAAGATTCTGTGTACATCTTCTTTGCAGACGTGGGAGCATAAGTGAGAGGCTGCTTACCTCAAAGTTAGTTGCTGACAGTCTGTTCACCCTGAAGGCCTCGGTGAAGGGCCTTGGGTTGACTACCATGGGAAACCCCGGGATCACAGGTGACAACGATACTGATAAATTCACAGAAAACTTGTGCACCAAAGTGGCGGGTGGAGCATTCTCTGCCACATTGCTAGTGGCAGGCAGGCGGACCAGGTGCAGAGCTTCCCCTCCTGTAGATTTAAACGGAGGCAAGGTGACATAAACATAAAGCCCTTGGCTGGAAACAGGCTCATCGCTTGGCCGGTGACCTCATTTCACGGCAACAAAGGAGAGACTGGTCATTTCCCTAAGACTGAATGCCTTCACCAAGCACTGGAAGTGAAAACATGCGGGTTTTCTGGGGGCCAAGGAAACAGCCAAACCAAACAGGCATGAAATCTGCTGCCACTGGAGAACAAAGCCTGCGGTCCTCACCCACTCCTTGCTGCCCTCCTCCCTCCTGGCCTTGTTAAGAACTAGGAAAAGAACTGTCTAAAGACCTTAGCAGGTGAATGACAGCCTCTCTCTTGCAGGGGTCCAGAAGATTCTGGAAATTTCTTTTCCTTCTTGAGGCACTGCTGGATTCATGAGGTTGTCTGAGAGTCTAGTGTGTGTGACTAGAGAACTCCAGAATTACAGGGGATTTCCCCTCAGCCGTTAGCAATGCCAGGACAGTGAGTGGGCTGCTGTTGTTGGAGGCTGTTTGGGGGCATCCGTTAGAGGATCAGTCAGGACTTCTTGCCTGATGAATCCCCATTTCACAGAGGAGAAAATGAGAGAGTCAGGAGGGCACATGGATTTCTTTGGGCTTCACTAGAGATGGGGGGTTTATTATTTAAGTGAGGCATATTTTATCATGCTTCTCCCAGGAAAGACTAGGGGCCATCGCAAGGTAGCTATGATATGATGCCAGATTTGGCCACTGCGGAGACCATATGGTTCTCATGGCTCTCTCATGGTTTTACAATCTTGCTAACTACAGTGGACTGAGGTGACTAGTATCCTCCAAAGATTCATGTCCCACAGAAATTCAATGATACCCTATATGGAAAAAGCTCTTTTACAGGTGTACGTACTGAATAAGTGTATCTATCCACTTAGTCCAGTAGCCTGTGTCCCTATAAGCAATCAGTTCATAAGTAAACATACAAAGTAAGAAGGGTATGGGGTAGAGGAAGAAGAGATTGGAAAATATATCATCATGGCCACCAATAAATGTCCATCCACGGTAGCAAAAATAGAAGCCCAGAGTTGAACCGGAAGCTGGATATAGTGATACAGGCCGGTAATCCTAGCAGAAGACTGAGAATAAGGAGGATGAAAAGCCCAAGATACATTGTATACACAGATAAATAGCCCAAGACACATTGTATATGCAGAGTGAGTGTAAGCCGATCTGGGCCATTTGGTGAAACCCTATCTTAAAAGTACAAAGGAAGTCTGAGGATGTGGCACAGAAGATTAAGGACTTTCCTACCACATACAGGGTCTGGTTCACTCCCTAGTACTACACACCCATGAGCATGTAAAAAAAACCTCTGCTAGGATATAAGCCCGATGTGAGCGAGCGAGCCTGAAGCGAGCCTGAAGTTCTTGATAAGCTTCACCTGGGTTTCCACAGCCTCACCACCCACTGGGAGGACTGCCGGGGTTGCCAACCTTGGCGCGGCTCCTTTGAGGTACCAGAGAAGCTAGAGAAGCTGTTTCTCAGATGGGGGAGCTCTGTTGGCCACTGATAGCCCCTGGTGTTACTGGGATGGACACATTGACTTTGGTGTGAGATTAATTCCTGGGGAGAAGTAGCATTCCAACTGAGGAGTCTGACTCCAGGATCAACATCCTCAGTCCTTCTTAAATATCATGCTTTGAATGACAGCAAGGGAGATATTTTGGCAGAAGCAAATAGACCCAGTAACCTCAAGCAGTTTGTATCAGGAACTGCTCATTATATTCTGTTTATGGATAAAGGTAGGCTCTCCTTAGCCGTGCCCTTTTCTGCTGACATTCATATAAGAGCTATCCTATCCTTCTGGTGTTCTCTTCTCAGGATAAGGCCATGTGCCAGGATTATTAAAATGAAGAAAACAAAAACAGAAACAAAACAAAACAAAAAAAATCTTGGAAGCATTCACCGATGATACTGGCAGTCACAGTAACCATTATGAAATCTATATGCCCCATTCTCCAGATGCCCTGCCAACAAAGAGGTCGGGACAGTGCTAGCAATTACAAAAATTAAGTGGCATTGCATGCTAACTTGGTGCATTAGTGAGGTGCAATACCCAGAGCATTAACCCATTCATTCCACAGGTAAGACTGAGGGAGGTACCAAGGCACTCAGCTAAAAGTGATATACCCAAAGGTGACCAGCCAAGCTATAGCAGAGAGCTTAGAGGCTCAAGGCCAATTCTCCTTCCCAAGACACTTCATTCCCATCTTAAGGCTGGTCTTCCAGAAGATTCTATTGGACTGTGGTGAGCAGGCAGGAGGTTTTCATGGAATTCGACTTAACATGTGTGCTTTAAGAATCAGATTACAATGGCTGGCATCTAACACATGGAAAAAGAAAAGGCTCTTGGAAACGGACTAGCAGTCATAGAGCTGGCTGCAACATGTTGATGCATGAAGCACTTGTTTCTCCTGAATCACAGCCTTTCTAGGAATGAGCTTCTGGGGCCTCCTCCTGAGAGCTAGTGTTGAGACACTTGAGGTCTCCCCAGCTTCAGTTACTGGCAGAAAGCTGACCACTCCAGGCTCCCAACACTAAGTGATAATGCACAACCTTCTTCTCTAAATTACAGTCCTGCTTTTGAGACACAAAAGAACCCTTACCTGGGAGGTGACTGCTAATCTATCTTTATGTGCCTTTTCTTTTCCCAGAGGTCAGAGGACAGCTTTGTGGAGTTAGTTTTCTAATGTCTGTGTGTATGCTGTGGCATGCTCCCTATCATGTACACACTAATAATAAAGAAAGAACCAAGTAGTCCTTCATTTTCTCTCTTAATCAAAGAGTGTGGAGGAAACCAGGGTTTTGAAGCAGGGAGCCCTTCAGTTTCATTGCTGCTTAAACATGCGACTGTGCTAAACTTCTGTGGGACTCCAGTGTCACCACTCTTACAGCACCAGAAGCACCCAAATGGCTGTTAATCAAGGTTCTGTTGTTAAGGAACACCCATAGGAGCCTAATGACAGACTCTGCAAATCTATGGTTTGTTTCAAGGGGAAAAAAATACTATAGAGCAAAAACATAAAGGAGACTCATCACAGCTGAAGGCTACCTCCTAACAGACTCAGAGAGCCAGGGCCGGGCAGGGTCTGTTGTCACGGTTTCTCTAAGGGCTTTGGCATAACGTACTTTCTTAGATTACGAACCACTGAGGCGTGCACAAATACTGTCTTGAACTATTTTGTGGTGCAATGACAGAAAGACCACCAAATGGGCAATGTATAGACAATATGAACATCTTTGGCTTACACTTACACATGCTGGGAGTTCCTAACTGAGGGTTGGTATGTGGTCAGGGCCTTCTGGCGGCTCCATAAGACCCAACTTGCTGTTTGTTTGAGATGGGATCTCATTTTGCAGTTCAGGCTGTCACTATGTAGCTCAGGCTGACCTCAAATTCATGACAATTCTCCAATAGAACAAAGGAGAAAAGAAGTGGACCTCAATATTGATTCTGACCTTCACATTAGCTTGTAGTTAGCAAGAAAAGGGTGTGCCAGTCTGGGAGCCTCATCCTGCTGCTGCCCTGAGAAGAGCTGGTTTCTTTTAGACTTTTCCTAATTCCACAGAGGTGGACGATGGGGGAAGAGAGCTGTGAGGAAAGCTCTTCTGAGGCCACCTCTAAAAAAGGAAGAGAAACCTTGTGCCATCTCTTTGAGCATCGTATATACTACAGAAAGACTTTCTGGAAATTGACTCTCTTCCTGACTTTTCAAACCATGAGGATGAGAGTGTCAAGATGAAGCCACACAGGTTGGAGAGATGCCCAGCAGGTAAAGCACTTGCTGCACAAGCCTGATGACCCATGGGAAGGAGGAAGGAGGGAACTGACTCCACGAAGTGATCCAATGTGTGTTGTGACAAAGTCTCATTTCCATGGGGTGGCGCAAAATCCCTGGAGGCTTTCTAAAAATGTAGACATCATCCATCCACCTAGGGTTAAAATATATTGGGGTCCTCTGAGGGGTCTTTCATTTTCTGACTAACAAAAGACATTTGGCTCTTTGGTGTTTATGGAATGGAAAGACTTTGGTCTCAACCCTTTCCCATAGACACAGTCAACAGTTTGTCACATGTCTGTTCTCTGGGGATTTCCTTTGTAAGTCATTGTCAGAATGTCACATGATCATCTCTCAAACAGAAAGTTTCACTTTTCCTCATCTTGGTAGGAGACAGGAAGGACAGAAGCCGAGTCAAGCACAGATGTGAAGTAAGTAGAAGATGTGAGGCTCTCCATTTGGTGAATGTTCACCAGTAAATGTGAAAGCCACACATGCACCAGACTCTAAAAAGATGATGTTCAACACAACAAAACCACACTGGATGCCACCTTGATAGCAAGGGCCCTTGGAGCACTAGCAATGTGAAAACCTGACATTGTTGGGCTGACATTGTAGTTGAAGCACAGGTCATTAGAGATGACTTACAGAGCTCATGACAGCCATTTGGGTATCGTACTGAGCTGTTTGAATAGAGGCAAGGGCCATTCCATGGTGCAGTGGGAAGAAGGTTTATGATGAACCAGAGCAAGTAGGAAGGATGTAGGGAATGGTGCACCTGGCATGGGCCTTTCCGAAACTTTGGACCCAAGGAAAGAAAAGAGGAGGCTGCCTTGCTTTGTTGAGGCAGGTGTCTGTCATGCATTCTGAAGGCAGGTGCACATTGTCTTTCCTCACACCCAGACCCTCCCAGACCTCTGCAGTTCTAGAGCAATCATTACAATCAGGTTCTCAGACTCACAAGAGATGAGAGGAAAAAATGGACTATATCACAGAAGTCCATTAAAAAACTCGACTGTGGTGGGCACTGTGTAAGTGTGTAGTCTGTTAGGCCAGAAGAGGGTGGGACGCACTAGTCTATAGGAAATCCCAAGTACACAAGTGCTTGCAAATCTGTGCAATTTGTTGCTTCTACACATTTGACAGTGTTCAAATGAAAGTCACTGACAGCATGTGTCTAACCTCACTCTTCCCCTAGTGACAATAAATGTCACCTCTTAACTCAATCGTAGCCCCGAAGCTCATATTTCTAGGGAATGTTCAAATGCTTCAAGAGCCTGAACCATTCACGGCCTGCTTTCACTCTGCGGACTTTCTGCCCTCCACAGCTAAAGCCTCAGGTTAGGGAGGGCCAACATTTGGAAGCCCAGTTATTTTTTTTTTTATTAGCAGATCAAAGAAGAAAGTCAAACATTCATTTTTATGGGTCTTGAAAAAGCATTTTGATTTAAAAATCCATTTTGATTTAGAAGTAATCATCTAAATAAAACCATCTCCTAAATGTAGAAAACATTTCTACCTTAGGCCAAAACCTGACATCATGCCTTGGGGTACAGACTCGGGGATGGTCACTTTCCTTGTTAGTTAAAAGTAGTCAGGAAGGACAGGGCAGGCCTAGCAGCTAGATAAGAGAAAGAAACAGTGCACAGAGCAACCAGCACGGAGGACTACCAATGTTCAATCTCTTCGATCCTGGAAAGAACATTCGAATTAAAGGAGACACTTTTAGACATGGTGAGATAATCACTTCTTGGCCTTTTGGCTAAAATCAAGTGTAGAAATGGTGAGATAGCTCCTTAATAGCTGTCCATACATTGTATGAAAAGAAACAAAAAGATGAAAGAGAAAGAAAAGAGTTTATTTATAAAAGTAAAGAAAGAAAAATACTCCCGAGTAACGAGATCTGAATGTAAATATCCACATAAAGGAAAGAGAGGAAGAGATTTCAGCAAATACCTAGAACTACGTTTGGGGAATGAGCGGCATAAACCATCAGTTCAACCTTTACTATGTTCCTAGGCACTTCTAAGTGTCTTACTATATAACTCATCGCGGAGGTAAGTTACCAAATTAACCTGCAAATTAACAAGAGTGAATATATTATGCATACATTACCTATTCAAAATATAACACTTCATTTAAAAAGCTTAGTTTCAACAATCCAAAGGTATTCTTAAAAATCATGGGACATTGGTGAAGCTCTTGAATGGAGAGAGAACGTATAGGAAGTGTCAGGTGGAATCTTGGGTCTTTTATCAGAAGGACTGGCCTTTGCTCCTTAGGGAGACAATTGCCCCTCCATGTCTGTTCCCCTGAAGGATGACTTGCCAAGTTCAATGCCTCTAAGAAGGACAATTTGTCACAAAGGCTGGCTAGGCATCTGCACACAGCTAGACTCTAAGAAGCACTTTCCCAGCGTTAGTTCTCAGAGAGATTCCTCGCACAGGCCAGTCACAGCAGAGTGTGGTCTGTACAAGCCCAGGCTCTGCCATGGTCCTTTAAGGCATGTCCGCTCAAGGATCTCTGATCCCAGGATGCAGCCTCCCCGGGGTCACTGCCTCTCCCACATCATTGCAAAGAAGAAGCTCCCACAGTCGAGAGCCCCACAGTGACCATGTCTTCTCCGGGGAAATTCTCACGAAATGGTGTTCTGCAGAGCAAGCAGGCCAAGCAAGGCTTTGCAGAGCACGGGGCTCACAGGGCTCTTACCTGAGGTGATCCGGAGGAGAACAAGGACAATGACTGCCCCCTGCATGCTGGGCGGCTCCCTGTGTGTACGGCCACAGAGGATCTTCATCCAGTGTTCTAGTCCTCGTTTATTCTAGACGCCACCATCCTCCTTTCCCTCCTGACTTTGTTGTCAGGCAGGAAACCAAACAGAGGCTTTGATGGTAACTAAGGGAGACTCTAAACACTGCTGTTTGCTTGTTCCTTGATGACCAACACATGTGATAACCTGTTACCCAATAGGCCAGCTAGCCCATCCTAGTTAGCCCCAGGTCTGTCCCCAAAGTCCTCATCCGTAAGTCTCCACAGAGAACTCACGGCAAGTGAAGAGGGCAAAAACGTGTCACATAAAAAGTGCTCAAAGCTGCACATCCTTGTCATGAACATGGTGGTCGTCACCGTCCTGTAACCAAGGCTGTTGTCATTTGCCCAGGCAAGGGCTGTAAGTGAGGGGGCGTCTCTACTGACTTGAATTAAAGAGAAGGCTCAGACTTGGAACTCACTGGAACTTGTTCTCAAGACGACAGTTAAGAGCTGGGACCAAATGGCTCCCTCCGTAAAGCAGACACCTGGTTGACGTTGCCCTTTGCCGCTGTAAATGAGTTACTTTGCTTGTTGCTGTAATAAAACACCTGACAAAAGCAAAGGGAGGGATAGAAAGCTTATTTTATGTCATAGTCGTCATGGCAGGCAGAGCAGGCAACTGTCACACTGGCTGCATCTGCAGTCAGGCAGCAGGGGATGAGTGCTGGTTCAAGCTGGCTTGCTCCCATTTATTCAGTCTGCCACCCAGGCCTTCGTGGTGGTGCCACCCAGATTTAAGGTAGATTGTCCCACCTCAATCAACCAGTTTAGAAGCTACCTCACAAACATGCCCGGGGCTGAGAGCTGTAGATGGTTCTCTATACTGTCAGCGATATTAACCATGTCAAATGCCATCCACCACCATGGTCCCTTGGTTGAAGAATATTGGAGTCAGGCTTCTGCCCAGTAGGGAGCGGTGTGGTCCTTTACATTTCAGTGACTGTGGCAGCACTGTGCAGGGGTACACGGAGGGGTGAATGAATTATCACAGTTTGGCTCCAGCTTCACTCCCGAAAAATGGGTAATGGCAGGCTGAGGGAAGACGGCTGAGGAGCAGTGAGGAGAGTAATTAGTGGAACACCATCTTCTCCACCCCCTCCCCTTCAATGGGTACCAGCCTGCTGTAGGGCAGGGATAGCACAGCAGCCCCAGATGTGGAGCAGTTGGGCCGAACCCTACATCAGGATAGAAACGGCTGGGGGAATCCCAGGTGCTTTCAAGAACTGTAACTGCACCCTGCATCCACACTGGGTCAGCCAGGAAATGAGACTCGGATTCCTATTTGTAGGAGTTTGGTACACGCTATGAATAACTGAAGGCTCTGGCCCCCTCTTCTCTGCCACACAGGTTTTGGGAAAGGTTGAGCAGAGAGATTAGAGAGATGGCCTGGCCCTGTGTCCTCTCTCTCTGCCCAACCTTTCCTCAAATCCTGTATGGCAGAGAGGAGGTGGTCAGAGTCACACGGAATGCTCAGAGTCCCGGGGCCAACTGTCCAAGTCCAGAAGTGGAGGAGAGAAAGGAGATGTGATGCAGATTCCTATTTGTAGGACCCCGAGTGGTGCCGACTATGAATAACCGACTACAGGTGACCAGAAAGTAAGGTGCTTTAAGGGACAACATGGGGCGATTCAAGCCTCGGGTTTGCAATCCCCACACTCAGGAGGCTAAGGCAGGAAAATGGCCAGCCTGGGCTACATAGTGAGTTTGGGGCTAGCATGAGTGACAGAGGAAGAGACAGGTGACACTAACAGTTGGTCCTCTCTTCAGAAGCCCAGGACAGCAAGGCTGGCTCCTCTCACCAGTCCTCCTCCAAAACGTTTGTGTTTCCACCCCAGCTTAAGGCTCTTGCTTCTGACAGCTTATCTCCACGGCGCTGTGCATCCTACAGGAAATTTTCAGGCTCACGTCACCAAAACATGATTCTGATTCTTCCCTTTGCAGCTAACATAACACAGCACTTTACCCTTTAGCTAACTTTTCCTGAATAAAGCAGGAAGATTTGGAGTGCTAGACTAGAGGCTTCTCTTTGAAGCAGCTAAATGGGCAAAACAAACAGACACACACACACCATAGGCTTTGCTGTGTGACCTTAAGTAAATTACCTAACCTTTCAGATCTCAATTCTCATGCCTACCCATCAGGCAGGGAAAATAAAGAGTTGCTATCCAGTGAACGAGACAAGGGAGTGAAGCGAACAGCTCACGCACATCTTCTAACATACCGTTCACCCCAGAGGGACATCTACAAGGTAGGCAAGGGACACATAGTAGGTGTGTAGTATTCTCTGGCTGGGCAAAAAGAGAAATACACAACAGTTGCCAAGTTACCAATTCTCACTCCTCAGTTTTCCCCGTCATATTAGTTACTGTAAATAATCCATTTCATTATGCATAATTAAAGCTGAAGTGATGGCTCAGATTAAGTTATGGAAAACGTCAGAATAATTAAGGCTTTGAATGAAAGAAACTCACATCTGTTTAATTTTCAGCCTGACTACACAGTGTTTGAATGTTGCCCTGTTTCCACCGGGTTCGTGTCGACCTTACTTCCTCCTCCCCCACACAGCTTCCCTGGGGCGTGGGGGCCACATTGGAAGAGGCTGTGTGTTTGTTTGTTTTCTCTTATAAACAGCTTCTGTTTCCAGACCCAGAGTGGAGGACGCCAGCGCCTGCTGCTCCTTCTAAAAGCACAAGGTTCAGATGGAAGAGCCCACTCTCTCACAAGTCACAGAGGCTACAAGGGCCCTACCACCTTGCTCTCGTGTTTGGGTTCCAGGATGCTGAGCTGTTCCACTCACCAGCATCTATCTCCACAGGAAGACGAGTGAGGGGCTTCATGGTCTTGGGCCAGAACTTTTGGGGCCAGGGAGCTTTCTACAAAGTCCATGCTAACCCAGCAACCTGGTCAGGCCTTGGAGTACTTTAGGGACCTGCCTGGGAGCAGCTCTCATGTCTGGTGCATTAGTGACGTTTGTTGACACATAGTAGGTGTGCAGTATTCCCTGGCTGGGTAAAAGGAGGAATACACAACAGTTGCCAAGTTACCAATTCTCACTTTTCTCCTGTAATCTATATGTACTTGAGAGAAATAGACAGATGAGACACTGAAGCTGTGCAGTGAATGCTCAATTGTTCTGCCCCCTTAACAATTCTGAGAGCATGAGGTCAGGGCTGGAAGTGAGTCTCCACATGCCTAACCATCCAGCTTAGAACTCAGGCTTACAGTGATGTAGACCCTAGGACAAGGACCTGTGGGATTTGCTGTTCTATCATCTTGGATCCCCTGTCTTCTGAGGGCCACACTCAAATGGGGCCAGCATGCAAATGACGCACAACTTCAGGCAGGTGTGAAGCATGGCTCAGTGGTCTAACATCCATATAGCTAGCAGCACTTACACAGCAGCCTCCAGTCTCCCCAAACTTCCAGGCAAGAGGAACTTGACAATTTTCTTTTCCATATATGTATATATAATTTATTTTTATGTTCATTGGTGTTCTGCCTACATGTATGTCTGCAAGAGGGTGTCAGAAGCCCTGGAACTGGAGAGGTGACTCAGTAGTTAAGATCACTGGCTGCTCTTCCAGAGGACCCATGTTCACTTCCCAGCACCCACATGGCACTTGCTATTACTTTGCACCCCACATTCTTCCCACTTAACATGGTACCATATGCATAGGTGGTAGTCAGACAAATGTAGAATTCACCTTTCATTTTGTAGTCTCCTGCTCTGTATCTTTCTCTCTTTCTGCATACCCCAAACATATGTGCAGGGACATTCTGTGAGAGGTTTTGTGGAGTTAGAAGTAAAGAAATGCAGTGTTTCTCCCTTCCAAACCCAAGAACAAGTCCCTTCCATACCAGCCCCGAGGTCTGTGGGTGGGGCTTCTATGAAGCCAATGTTCTGGGCAGCCCCTACCAGGGACCCTGCCATGCTCAGTGTGGACAGTGGGGAGACTGGCCTTCCAGAGCCTCAATACCACCTGACTACAAGGGATCTAAGGGTTTCTAGAACTCTGTGCTTCTTGGGTCCAGGAAGCCCAGGTCATTTGCATTTGTTTGTTTGTTTGTTTGTTTGTTTTATAACCATTTGATGATACATTTCACAGACAATAAAATGCACCCAGTTAAAGTGTAAAACTCTGTGGATTTTGTACAGCCATCGTCACAATCTTAAAACATTTCCATGGCCTTAAAAACAAACCTTTCACCCCTCAGCAGATACTCGTTTTCTCCCGGGTTCTTCCATCCCCCAAACCTGCAATCATCAATCTGTTCTGGTTTCTATCGACTTTCTGATTCTGGACATTCCATATGGAATCATACTGCATTGAGGTTCTGTGATTGGCTTCTTACACTTAGCATAATGTCTTCAGGAGACACCCAGCTTGTAGCCTGCCCAGTACTTAACTCTTTTTTTTTTTTTTAACTGCCAAATAATATTATTCTGCTATGTGAATGAGCTACATTTAGTTTGTTCAGCCACTTTGAGATTGCTCACTCATCCATAGATAGACATTTGGCTTATTTCTGCTTCCTGAAAGCTGCCATGAGCATTCACACACAAGGTTTTACAGGGAAATGCATTTGCATTTCTGTTGAGGAAACATGAGCATAAATGTCAGGTCATATGGCAACTGAGGGATTACTCATGGGCACCAATATCTAACTTGCTTTGGAGCCAGCTCCCTCTCTGTTGTCCTTTGCTGGTATCCCCTGTTCTAAGCTGTGGGTCTCCACATCATGGAACCTCTTGGTCATCTTTTTCAAATATCTTTATAGCAGCTAATCACTTCTTCTTTTGTCCTCTTTGGGATATGCAGTTGTTCATTCGCTAAAAGTTGATTACCTACAGTGTATCTTCTGTGTGTGATAAGGTTAAAGCAGAAACAAAAACAAGACAAAAATTCCCTGGCCAGCACAATCAACAACACTCTGGAAGCACTGCTCTTCCAATCCATCCATGCATCCATCCATGCATCCATCCATCCATGCATCCATCTATCCATCCATGAATTTATATATCTATGCATCTATCCATCCATCCATCCACCCATCCATGCATCCATGCACCCATCCATGAACATATCCATGCATCCATCATCCATGCATCCATCCATCATCCATTCATCTTTCTATCCATGCATCTATTCAGCCATCCAGTCAGCTTGCTATCAATTCTATAGAACACACTGCATATAATCAACTAAGCTTGGTACCAAGGCTGTTATTAGTTACTTTCACATCACTGTGACCAAAACAAAACCAACCAACCAACCAACAAAAACCTGAAAAAACATGGTTAAAAGAAAGAAAAAAAAAAGATGATTTATTTCAGTTCCTCCTCGGAGTGATTTCAGTCTTTTATAACAGGGATTACACGGGAGAGGATCTCAGCTTCTATCTGTTGGAGCATGCAAGGGAAACTTGCTCAACAGCTCAGACCAGGAAACAAGGAAAGTGGTCAGAACCAGCAGCGGGGATGGATTTCCAAGTCTGAACCCTGGAACCCAGTTCCCTGCCAGGCCCCACCCCCTAAAGACTCCACAGCCTGCAAAACAGTACAACTAACTGGAGACTAAGTGTTCACAACATCAGCCTGTAGAGGGCATTCAGATCTAAACCTGTTGTGACACAAGTGTCCCACCGAGATCCTTAACCGCAGTCCAGAGACAAACCCATCCTAATCCTATGATTACAGTGAGTGTTCAAAGATGGCTGAGGCTACGACAGCATGACAGAATGGTAGCAAGGAATCAAATTAAAATGGGAAGTAAGACTGCCTGAGAGAGAGCTGCTGGATGCACAAATGAGAAGGAGGAATGCAAAGTAAAGGCCACTGAAGGAAGGGAAAAGACAGCGGAGAGGCCTGGAGAGGCTTGTGATTCTCTGCCAATCAATTTGCCTCTAGGGACTGTAATTTTAAGGAAATAAATTATTTTTCACTAGCTAACATATGCATACAATGTAAAATTCCAAGTACTCAAAAGAATAAATGGAAATAAAGTCTTCAAGTCTTCACCTGTTTGTTCCTTTGGAGGCAGCCATTGTTACGGACTTGTGGTCCTCCTAGAAGCAGCCTAACCCATGCTCATTTACATAGTCATGACTTTTATAGAGATGGAAGCTTAGAACTTGATACAAGCTTGGGCCATCTGGGAAAAGGGGACTTCAACTGAGAAAGTGTCTTCCTCAGATTGCCTCGAGACAAACCCGTGGGGTACTTTCTTTACTAAGAGTTGATATGGGAGGGCCTCACCCACTGTGGGTGGGACCATCCCTATGCAGGGGGCCCTGGGTTATTTAAGAAAGCAGGCTGAGCAAGCCAGTAAGCTTCCACGGCTTCTGCTTCAGTTCCTACCTTCAGGTTCCGGCCTTGATTGAGTCCCTACCCTGACTTCATGATGGACTATGCTCATGACAGGGACATGGAAGTCAAACAAATATTTTCTTCCTCGAGCTGCGTTTGGCCATGGTGTTTTATCACTGCAACAGAAACCCTAATTATGACAGATGTTCTAATACTCAGTGCTTTAGAGAAGCTTGTTTTTTGTTTGTTTGTTTTGTTTTGTTTTGTTTTTAAAACTAGAATAGAAGTTTGCATCTTTTAAAATACAGGATGGAAACTGTATAGCCAGGTCCCATATTATTTATGCAGTTCCCTATGGTGGGAAGTTTACTGTTTCCAGACTTTATCTGTGACAAATGCTACTGCAATAACTACCCTTGACCATGAGACAATGAAAATGTGAGAATGTGCTTGCAGGTGAAATTTCTAACTATGAAATTACTGACTAGAAGAGACTGGGCATTTAACTTTTCTGATGCATGCTTAGTTAGGGTTTCACTGCACTGAACAGTTGCCATGCCCAAGGCAACTCTTATACTGACAACATTTAATTGAGGTTCAGAGGTTTGGTTCATTATGATCAAGGCAGATCATGGCAGCATCCAGGCAGGCATGGTGCAGGAGGAGCTGAGAGTCTTGTGTCTTTTTCTGAAGGCCACTAGAAGAAGTCTGACTTTCAGGGAGCTAGGATAAGAGACAAGGCCACACCTCCTAATAGTGCTACTCCCTGGGCCAAGCATATTCAAACTATCACACGTGCAATCAAAGTATTCCTACTAATGGTGTGTATGAGCTTGGAAGATAACCCCAGATCCTACTGTAGACAGTTACAATTATGAAATAGTTCACCTGTTAAGTTAAAAAAAAAAATCTCATTACCATTTGCATTTCCTCTCAAAATGAAATTGCTTTTCAATATATAGAGGCCCTGGATTTGATCTTTAACATATATACAGAGAGAGAGAGAGAGAGAGAGAGAGAGAGAGAGAGAGAGAGAGAGAGAGAGGAAGAAAGAAGGAAAGAAAGAAAGAGAGAGATAGGAAGGAAGGAAGGAAGGAAGGAAGGAAGGAAGGAAGGAAGGAAGGAAGGAAAGAAAGAAAG
>NC_034596.1:31577226-31622557 GCF_900095145.1 Mus pahari
GAGAGAGAGAGAGAGAGAGAGAGGAAGGAAGGAAGGAAGGAAGGAAGGAAGGAAGGAAGGAAGGAAGGAAGGAAGGAAGAAAGAAAGAGAGAAAGAAAGAAAGAAGAGAGGGAACGGATAGGAATGGGAAGGAAGGGAGGGAAGGACGGAGAGAGGGAGGGACAGAAGGAAGCGAGGCAAGGTGGTAGTTGAGCAAACTCCTTGTTGATCTTGACTTCGTTGAGAGAGACAGGCAGAAGACCTCACCTGGTGTTTCCGCTGGTCCTAGTCACTTCTGCTGACTCATGCTGATTTTCTGGAAGCCTGGATGTTTGTTTTGGGTGGTGACACAGTTGCTGATTCATGTTTGATATCCTGACACTACCCAGACAGGACTGCTGGCATCCTGACTATTTGAGACTGAAATCACCCCCAAGGAGCTACTTCTAAATAGCATACAGCAGAGCCCCAAGGCTTCTTCTGGATCAACCTGCCATTGTTGATGAATGGTGTTTGTAACTGGATTGAGCTGCTGCTGCTGAGTGTGAATTGAACTGCTGATATCCTGACAATGCAGATTGTTTCTTAAAACTATCTATCTATCTATCTATCTATCTATCTATCTATCTATCTATCTATCTATCTTATCTATCTATTTATCTATCATTTACCCATCCATCCATCATCTATCTACCTATCTATCTATCTATCTATCTATCTATCTATCTATCTATCTATTTATCTATCTATCTAGATATCTATCTTCCTTCCTTCCATGTATCAAGCTGGCTACCTATATATGTATTTCTCTGTATCCTTTATATCTCTCAGTCTGTTATCTATCTCTATCTATCAATCTACTTACCTATTTTTGTATCTCTTCCTTTATACCTAGATAGCTATGTATCTGTATATCTGAACACTTAATCTTCTATTTGTTCTATTTCTCTGAAGTTCCCAACTTATTATAGTCATATTCTAACAAGAGGTGCTGAAGGGTTAGGATTTTAATGTCTCTTTTTGGGAGTCACAGTTTAGCCCACGGGAGAAGCCGCATTGGTTTCTTTTTTTTTAAATCACCCTTGCAAGGACAACATAAAGGAGGGAAATTTTAGTTGGCTCATGGTTCCTTGAGGGGAAGGCATGATGGCTGGGACTGTCTTGGTCTAGAGCAAGAGGACTTTGCAGCATGATTTCCTTACATCTTGGCCGCTGACAGGGAAGTAGAAAGCTCAGGCTGAAAGCAGAGTTGGCTCACAAACCTCAATAGTCACCTCCTCACCTAGTCTGCTAGCTGTGCCCCAGGTCCAAAATATTCACACCCTTCAAAAACAGTGCCAACAGATTTGGTAATCAAACACACATGTGGGAGACGTTTCGATGACTTAGGGCACTCAGGGATGACGTCGGGGGGAGATGGTACGTGTGGAGAATCCATCCGTGCCCATTAGCAGAGCATGTCCGCCTCGTAATGCTGACAGTGCCAAGCAGCATCACTTTACGTTGCTATGACAATGTATGAGAGCACCTATTCCTCCACACACTTGGGATGACTTCTCAACTCCCGTGGGTAGCTTCTTTCTCTAACTGTTTATCACTCATCAGATATTACATATTTGTTAAACTACTCATTTTCTTGTTGTCTGCAGTTTACATCTCCCATAAACACACACACACACACACACACACACACACACACACACACACACACACTCTTGCCCCTATGACCTGTAATCTCTTCAAAAATCCTAAGATCTTCCTACTCCCTTCGAATCACTGTTCCGTGGTCTGGGCCATCTCCTTCATCTTTCCCCTCCACCCTGTCCCCAACACACACACACACACACACACACACACACACACACACACACTTTCTTGTGACTCCTCTTCATGTTGTCCTTCTTCAGACAGGTCTTTCCTGACTTTCCACTCTGCACACTCTCACCTACCTGCTTCTTCCCTCCACTCCTGGTTCTTCCCACACAGTTTTCTTTGTGGAGCACTTTTTTTTTTTTTCAGTGCCCCGCCTGGACACCATGAAGTCCGAGTTCACGGAGGTCTTGTTTGTGTGTGCAGCCCCGTGTAAATGTCAGCAGTGTTAACTTGTTAAGTTAATGATACACTCAGTGGAGGGATGCTGGCCCCGAGTTGTGCAGCCACCCAGCTGGGTCCAGATGGAGCCCACGGCAGCAGAGACATTAACAAATGAGCCACCAATCACACGCCGTGAATCAGCGCAGTATTTACATTCCTTTGTCAAACATCATCGTTTAGGGTTTGAATTAAGCTCAGGCTCATTGTTTACAGTCTCTGCTGCTTGTTAAAAATTGATACAAAGCCCACATGCTTAAACAGTTTGATAAGTGGGTTAGAGTCTTAGTAACCCGGCAAAGAGTCAGCCTTCCTGTCCAGATGTGAAGAGCCAGAAGGTTCCAGTTGATCTTCTTGTTCTCTGAGAAGCAGAGAAGGTCCCAAGGGTGACACAGGGGGAGTAGAAGCTTGTGCTTTGGTGTTGGGCCTGCCCTTGACCTTGCTCCTGGCACTTGCTTTGTGACTCAAAACAGATTGCTGAACTGTTCCCCATCTGAACAAAATGGGGAAACAGTGTGTCTCCGTTGAAGAACTGATCAGGGGGACCAAAGACAATCCTTTGTGTAAGTTCTCTGTGTGACAGATGTTCCAAACAGAGATTGCATGCTACATCGAGTCGTCAAGCCCATAACAGTCAGGATCTCCCTGTTTAAAGCTTAGGCCTTTCCACTGGCTGTTAGTGGAAATAAACATGGAAAAAAGGCAGTTTTCCCTTAGCATTAAAATTCATGATCATTTCAAAAGAACTACAAACAAGGCTAACTGATGATTTTTTTTCCTGGTTCTGTATTCATTCACTTTAAATCTTCTTTGGAAGTACCTGAGGATTCATTATACATAGGCTATAAATTATATTCATGCCTCACATATTCTCCCATGCTATAAAAGCCAAGTACACACTGAGAGCAACAGTGCCTCAGCTATGGCAAATAGAAACACGCATCCACTCCATGCTTTCCACATGCAAGACACTGTACATGCTTAGTACAGACTCTTTCATCTCCACAATGGCACTCTGAGACAGTTGCAGGAATTTTATAAGTTAGTCTCCATTTTACAGATGGGGAAACTGAAGCCCGGAGGTGTGGAATAACTTGCCTAACGTGACTAGTCTGGGAACTGGCAGTGCCAGGGCTTTAGATACAAGTGGTCTGGCTTCTCAGTCTGCCTGTGCCAGGGACTCTGTGCTCTCCGAGGCTGCAACCCCTGCTGGGTTCCTAGCAGTATGGGCTGAAGTGAAAGAATGGTAGCCTAAAGGACCACCGTGGACCAGACCTGTGTGAGGCTTTGTTGATACTTTGCTTTGTGGTGGTGTCAGTCATAGCTCAGGTGGAAAGGGAACACCCCCAGGAAGGAGTTGAGGGCTGTCCTGGATCTCAGAATTAAGGGGCCTGGGCTTGATGGTGTTTTAAGTTCAAGGACAGTTCCCACAACAGGCCACTTGGCATTTGCTGGTGAGCCACCCAACATGACATGAAATGGGGCAGAATGAACAAATAATTTAAGGAGAGAAAAGAGCCCCGATGCCCAGTGAGCCCTCAGGAGAGGAGAGAATGGTAAAGGTGGGTGCCGACACCGCCTTCCCAGATGACTCCAGAGGGAGATGTCTGGTTAGAGCCTGGTGCCCTCTCGTATGTGGGGAGCTCACTGGTGAGGTTGGTACCTGGAAACCCCTAGACATACCTTCTATGAGCCTCTGCATACTCCTTCCCTCTTCCCCTGCTCTGTGGCATCCCAGAATCCTTGAAAAAAATCAGGCCGGAGAACAGCAAGAGTGTGGATGTCCCATCAACCTTGGAGGAATTGGCTCAAGCCTCTTCTATGTGACATTATGGCCCTTAGTATTGGTGAGATGTTCACCCTGTGTACCCTGGCCATTTGCTGGCTCTCTTGCCTTTGATCAGTTGCAGTACATCCCTGTGTGTGTGCACCCCACCCCCTCAGCTGAGAACAGACGCCGATGTCCCTATAAAGAGTAGTGGATCCAGAAGCCATCAACACACAAGGTCACTCTCTGGGCCAGCTTGATGATTCCTGTGAAAAACAAGCACAGCCATCAGCCATTTTCCTGACTCATCTGACCTAGAGGAGCTTGGATCCAGTAACTCAGGTTACACATTGCTTGCAAAATCAACCCCTCTTCATCACTGGCCACAAGGAGGGGGTTCCCATTCCAGCTTGCTTCCCTGTGCTTCAGAACTCCTATAGGTAAGTCTACATTTCCTGATCCACCCTTCAGGTGCACGGGAGTGGGGGTCTGCTGGTGGAGCCTTATGTTGGGCAAGCAGTAAAAGGAGGCAGATAGGACAGGAGAGTGTGGGATGGAAAGGAGGAGGCATAGCTAGGAGCCCTGTGCCTCCAGAATCTGAGGTGGCTGAAAGTGGCAAATGACTGACTGGTCACCCGGGCAATCAGAGGTATGTGAGGCAAATAAGAGTGGGAGCTGAGCAAGGTGGTGGCTGGAAGCAGTGTTGGTGTCCAGATGCAGTGTCCAGGCCAGCACATGGCCAGGGAGGGGCCGTTGGCCTGAAGACTTCTTGCCAGGTGGTGAGAGGGAGGCAAACTGAAACAAGGACATTTGGATTCTGTGCTTCAGTTCTAGACGCCTCCCTGGCAGGCTCTTTGGGGGGCATGCAAGCTCACATGTCATTATTCACTGATGTCCATGAGTTCTCAAAGCACATGAACTTGGCTGAGGAGCAGTGAGAGGAAGTGGGGAATCAGGGAAGCCTAGCTTATTACTCGGATCTTCCTACCCTTTCTTACCCCTTACATGGGTCTTTGAGGTCCTTGAGGAGTGGTCTTCTTTCTGTATGCATTTCTGAGGTTGTCCATCTGGCCACATCCCCTGCCTATGGTGGGTTCACTGCCATTTCTTCCTGACCCAGGACAAAGGCTCTGCCCTGAGAAAGACAGGCTGAGGAAAAGACTCTGGAAACTCAGAGCGCCTCACCAGGCCTGGGCAAAGCTGTCCTGCTTCTGCCCTGGGCAGTAGTTGGCAGCTCTAGCAGGGCTATTGATTTCATTGTCATGTCTGCTTAAGAATGTGCCGCCGAGAGATCTGTTGACAGACCCATGTCCCTGGGAAAACCCAAGCGAAGCAAGCAAGTGTGAAAGGAAACGTTGAGAACAGATTGAGCCCTTGTGTCCTTGAGCTGGAGGACAGCCTTGCTGTCACAGCTCAGATCCTGGTGGCTTCATACTGCAGTCTGACAGTGAGCTGGGGCAGGGAGTATCGTTGGAGGGGACACTGGACAGTATGTCCAGTCATGAACTAACTGGGACCCTTCCACAGTATGGTGGGCCTCCTAGCTGCCAGGTGATGCCCGGACTAGTGAAACTGACACCCTGGTTTTATTTAGGAACATTGTGTAATCATTTGACCATCACTTGTAATCATATAGCTTTATCAATAGCTCTGGGGTTGGCTTAATCACGTATACATGGCATGCATCTTTGTACCTGTAAGTACATATATGTGTATGCACACGTGCACGTGTGCACGCACACGCGCGCGCAAACACACACACACACACACACACACACACACACACACATACACACAAGAGTTTTCTAGAAGAAGCTGTACTGTCAGTAAACAGACCAGAGTGTTATTCTGTTCAGAGCTTCTGCATCTGCAGCTTCGAAGGGACTTGGCCTCCCAAGCCACAGCCCCATTTACTGCTTCTACACCCCTGGCCACCATTCCTTTGTGCTCACCTAAACCAGTGGATGCCGGGCATGGGCAGGGCTTCATCCATTGTTTCTTCTGCAAGGTGCCACATGGCTATAGCCTTTATCCAGTGCCTGAACCAGGCGAAGGATAAAAAGCCAGCCATATTTACCATGCAAACCAACCTAAAGGGCAAAGTTCACTCAGCATTGCCTTGACTGAGGCCTCTGTCAGTTGTGTATAATAACTCACTCTTCCCTCAACGCCTTCCTTTCCTCTCAAGGTTGCCTTACATTTCACTGAACTTAAATACTTCAAGCAAGAGCAGATTCAAATGTAGCAATTATTTACCATTAATAATAATCTTCAATTTGTAGATTTTAAAGCCCCGTTAATAAGAAAATAAGTTACCAGCTGCATTATGCTCTGGGTACACTAGCGAGAGGAAGCACACACAGAGAGCATGAGAGAAGGCTGCTGATCATCTCTATGGAGTAGCAATTATTTTTAGCAAGTTTTCAGTGAAACCAGCTGGCCATGCATATTAACTGCTCTCGTGTCATTTGCATTCGTTTCTGATAATGTTTCTTTCCCCCTCCCAATCATGCCTGCTTTCAGAGAACTGGCTGGGCAAGCCAAGACCAAGGCCCTAGTAGATTCAGTATCTAGTGAGGGTCACCCTGCTTTTGAGAGTGTGACATTTCTGTAGCCTCACAAGGCTGAAGGGACAGAAGGAAGGCACAGACAGCTTTGGGAAGCGTCCTTTATCAGGGCATTCATTCTGATCATCATGGTCCCTCTAACTTAACTTAAGCACTGTCACCTGGAAGTTCAGTTTCAACATATGGATTTTGGAAGGGCGCATCCATTCAAACCTAGCACTTTGCCATCTCAACCTTCTTCGTATAACTAGGGCCAACCAGGAAGGAGCCAAGCAGAGCGGGCACATAGCTCAGTAGTACGCAGGTGCTCAGCTGCAGGAAGCCTGGGTTCTGCTCACCAGACTGGTCAGTCCATAGTAGTCTTAGTTAAGGGACATTCATGTGACTCATTACCTCTTTTAGTAAGCTCTCTGTGTTCGAATCTCTTTCAAGTAGCCTCTGGTGAATCTTAATAATCTAATGAAAGGAAATACACACACACACACACACACACACAAACACACCAAACACATACTCAATGTTACCTCTCACTGGGTCTAAGTCCTGCTTTGCTTTTGTGCTGGCACTTACCAAACCTCGATTATACTTAATAATTCTTCATCCACTTTTCTTCTTCACCAGTGTGGAAGCATCGCTAGGACAGATGCTTACTGCCGTATCCCTAGAGACCGAGACTACGATGAGAAATGCTAGAGACCGGCTTGTTGGTTGGATGCATGAATAGAAGTGCAGTTGAAAAATCTACTTCTGTCAAGTGGCAGCTGTGGAGCATACAGCTTTAGAGGAGAAAAAGGCAGTTTAAGTCAGGCATCCATCAATCAACTTCCGCCGGTGATTCTCCCTTGGCGTCCTCCTCCCTGCCATTGTCACCAACAACAACACCTTCATTGCTACTTGTTCACTTAAGTTTGACTTCTGGTCCACAAGAAACACTCTACTCCATCAATCCAATTAAATGGGAAGTTTAGCAAATATTTGTCTGTGTCAAGTGCTTTGCACCCTCCTCTCCATGGGTCAACTGGTCTACCTCCTCAGGAACACACGGAACCAGGTGACTAGTGGAAGGGGTAGGGACTAGGAAGTCGGGGTGGTTGCTAAGCAGAGATTGTGCTAAATACATTGATACTGCAAACACAATTCCACAGGGGCTTTTCAGTCCACACACAACACTGATTTCAAATATTGCTATGCTGGGAGTTTTCTGTCAAGTTGACACAAACTATCATCATGATCTGATATGGGAGAGCCTCAATAGAGAAATGCTTCCATAAGATGTGGCTGTAGGCAATCCTGTGATTAATGAATGATTGATATTAGAGGGCCCATCCTGGGCTGGTGGTCCTAGGTTCTATAAGAAAACAGGCTGAGCAAGCCACAGGGAGCAAGTCAGTAAGCAGCATTCTTCCATGGGCTCTGCATCAGCTCCTGTTTCCAGATTCAGGCTGGGCTTAAGCTCCTGTCCTGGCTTCCTTCCATGGTGGACTACAATGTAGAAGTGTAAGCCAAGTAAACCCTTTTCTCCTTTACTTGCTGTTGGTCATGGAGTTTCATCACAGCAATCGTAACCCTAACAAGGACAATTGCAACTAAATACCTAACCCCTCCAAAAAATACAAAGAGAAACCATTCTTATGGATTCATTAAAACATTTCCCCAAAGTTTTTATACCAGACAGCAGCATATCAATATAATTGTAGTTATATTGGCCCCCCCAAATTTTTTAAATACATGTTCATCTCTAACCAGATCTCTCTCTTTAATCTAAATGAAGTTTCTTTTATTTTTAAGAACAACTTTAATTTTTGTTTTAATTGCTACTTATTTTATGTGTGTGAGCTGGAGGAAAAGAAGGAGGTCAAAGAGTTATCAGATTACCTGTAACTGAAGTTGTAGGCAGTTGTGAGCTGCCTGATGTGGGTGCCAGGCAGGAATTGAACTTGGCTCCTCTGTAAGAACAGTATGTGTTTTTAACCTCTGAGTCACTCCACTTTAAGAATAAAGAAACAAACGAACAAAATGAACAGAGCACAAAAGACTTAGTAATAGTAGTGATATGATATGAAGGTGTGATAAAATGTTGATTATGGTAATTGTGGTGGTGGGTAGAGTGGCAGTGTTGGTAGTGGTGGTGATAATGATGCTGATGCTGATCGTGATGACAGTAGTAATAATGGTAACAGTGATGATGCCTGTGATGCCTGTGACGGGAAGAGTAGGATGGTGGTGATGATGATGGGCTGGCCATGGTTGCAATGTGGTAGTGGTGATGGTGGCCACAGCAACAGTGATGATAATAATGGTGATGGATGGTGATAGTGATGGTGGTAACCATGATGGTGTTGGTAATGATTCTGGTAGTTGTGATGGTGTGACAGTGTAATAATGGTGTGATCGTGTTAGCTGCTGGCAATTAACAGGACTCCCGTGATGAGCTCCTTAGGCTCTGCTTTCTGTCTATTCTAGCCTCAGTTTTCTGTCCATAGCCTTGGCTATCAGTTCGTATGTGCTGGGACTGGGAGCCCGGCAGGGTTGACCTGCCCACAGGGCCTTGCCTCTGCTGTGTTTAGCTTTAGGGAAATGTTGCCATCTAGTGCCCCACAGGAGTCTTAACTCTCTAAGCAGACAAGGCAGCCAGCTTCCCACTGCCTCCCTCCTCCCTCTCTCCCAGGTCAGAACCAGGCATGCCCTTCTCAGGCCAGCATCACTTCCACACAGCAACCATGGACACATCCCCATGTGTTGCACTGGTTTCGTTTTCAGATTTTTCCCCCCCACTTTTGAAACAGAAAGGGAAAGACCCAGTGGTCATAGGATGAAAAGATTTACCCACGAGTTATTATTTACTGTGCTACTTAATAACATGTAATATGCTATTGCATAGTAAACTGGGCAAAGCAGGGGAAAGGATTTAAAAGTCACTAACAATATGCAAGTGAAGTAAGCAGAGAGACACTGGTCTGGCGGTCTCTTGCTCCTCTGGGACTTAACGCACCACGTCAGGTGGCCTTCCTGGAGTTACTCCTCCGCCCACGGAGTTGCCCACACTGCTGTGTGTAGTCAGCATCTCTCCAGACATCCTGTGCTTTCTGAGGAAACAGTAGATACACCTATCAGCTAACTGGTGGTCCGGGTTTCTGATGTTCTATGGGGGGTGGGGGAAGGGATGTGGTTAAGGTGGGCATCCAATGACTTTGTTCCTTAGAGGGCACTGCTCTAGCCAGGCTGGAAGGGAGACGTTCCTGGGACAGAAACCACTGCAGTGTCTCCAAATCAGCTTGGCCAACCTTCAGCCTAATCCTGCTTTTCCTAGTGTTTTTGGACCACAATTTGGATTTATACATCTATGGGTTTCATGCCAATCTTCCCTGCTCTGTTGGGCAAGGCAAGGTCTACATCTATTTTGTCCATTGCTGTATCCTAGAAGCAGAGACCCTGGCCCCATGCCCTAGGCCCCAGGCCCCAGGCCCCAGGCCCCAGACAACCTCTGATGATTGTCCGAGAAAAAACGGATACACAGCTTTGGGAACACTTAGTTTAGTGAGTGAGCAAGAAGTCAGGATATCAGCAGACATCACAGGTATTGGGAGATTTCCTTCACCCAGACTCTTGGGGTTTTGAAACTACCCATCCCTAAAGCCCTCGGTCCCCTTGAAATCTTGTACTGAAGCCCTTCAACATTTTAAAGCTCTCCCCTCTCAACATTCTCACAGATAGCCACCTTCCACTGGGCTAATTTTAACAGAGAATGAAACACAGAGAAGGCAGAGCGTTGTGGAAGTTGACCAAGATAAACAGGGAGGAGGAAGTTTCCTTCGGAGAAGGAAGTTGATTGTTGTCTCACAGCTGTTCTCCACTGTAACTCAAGAATACCCATCGAGATTTTTTTTCCCCTCATCCGGGAATTCACAGGGACTCCTCACCGGAAACAAGAGACCGCAGAGGACACGAGCACTTGCCATAGTCGGGCAATGCTGTGGCTCCGAGCACGCTGTCAGCTGAGCGCCGTGTAACAGTCCATCTGGGGACGAGCAACCTTGTTGAAATGTTGAGAACAAAGGCTTTTTTGTCTCCTGCCACTTGTGAGGCAGCAGGCAGTGCTTTTCAAAGGAACTCTAATTATAAATCCTTGTGAGTAAACTTGGCAGCGTTGAAGATCTGCCTTGTGTCCTAACTTTCTCAGTCGGTTTCGGGCCTGGCGAAACCCCAAAAAGCGTTCTGCTGAGACCTCTTTTCCTAATTCCTAACCCCTAGAGTGGCTTCAGGGAAATTTCATCCATATGTTTCTGAGGCATTTATGGTGAACTCGTGTTCCGCTAGGAGGAATATGTTCTCAAGTCACAGAGTCCAGAGCATAGCATGTTTTTGGCCTGAAATGGATGATGCTAGCTTTGGGGGAATGCTTTTGAACTTTCTAATTCCAAGGCCGGAAAGAGCATGGTATTTCCTGCTCTGGTGCTCTTTCCCCTCTCTAGAGCGTGTTTGAAAACCTTCGTCATTGTTTATGAAGCTGGTAAATGTCGCGTGTGTGTTTGGATCTAAACAAGCTGGGGATCTTGGAGGGGTTTTTTGTTTGTTTGTTTGTTTTAAAAAAATGAAAAACAAACAAATAAAACAATTCCTATTTTTAACCTAAGCCAGAAAAGAAAGAAACATTTATTGAATTCACCATACATGGCAGGTGCATCTCAGCATCCTGGTGGAAGAGTCATTATCCTTATTTATAAGGAATCCGGCACAGATTCTGAGAAAAGGTGTGTACTTAGCAGACTCAAGCTCGGGCTTCAAATCAGAAGGCATCTAGCTCCAAGGTTGTGTTCCTTCTTATCAGTCCCACGAGTTCACAAACACAAAGCGGGGCTAGTGTAGTCTAGCTCATGGTCAGGGGCTAGCGTATTCTAGTTCATGGTCGGCGTGAGGCGAAGGGTGGCAGGCAGTTTTCTGTTCGGCTTCTTTTAAGTGAGCAGAGTAGACTAGACGCTACTGCAGGAGGGTTAATCGTTCTTTGGCACTGTTGCCTCAGGGGAGTTTAGGGAGGGGGTCTTCCTCAGCGTGATCAGAGTCAGACACGGAAGCTGTCGCTTTCGTGACGATCAGCCATCAGCTATCAGCTGAGCAGAACAACAGATAAGAGAGAGATACACTCCGGTATTTACAGGTTTGTGAGTCAAAGAGCCCAGTTTCTTCAGCAAGTAAATGGCAAGGAAAAATAAAAGGAAGGAAGCCTAGAGATGGCAGAGAGCAAGCAAGAGTTGTTCCCAGCAAGGGCAGTGCGCAGATGTTACTTGGCTCTTGGTTTGGAGAAACCAACGGAACAAAGAAATTGTGAGATAAACAGGAAATCAGAGTACAGACCGAAAGTTATATATTGTTAACAAATTAGTGTTTGTTCCATATGATGAAGATCTAATGATCATGTCTAAAAGGAAAAAGTCAGACCTTGGCCTAGTGCTGGAGTGCATGCTTGTGGGACTGAGTCCCATCGGTCACCTTGCCACAAAAGACAGACAGGATTGTATAGCATAATAGTGGAGGGTTAAAAAGAAAAGGAAGATGCAAAGAAGGGAGGGAGGAGGAGACGGGAGAAGAGCTGAACCAATAGAAAAGAAGTTCCCATCAGAGAGAGCCAAGGGCCTACAGAATCATGTCCGCACATGTGCAGAGTTCGTGAGGGCCCAGCCTCTGCCTCTCTTATCTCTGACATTCTGACTGGAGGCTTGGGCCTCACTCTCCCACCAGAAGAGCAGAGGGCCCTCCTTGCTGGGAGAGAACACCCAGTGCTTTTCAGCTTTGTTGTGCGGCACAGAGCTTTGGTAGCTGTGCCTGGAACAAGTGACATCTCAGGTAACTGGAGTTCTGATGACAAGCGATCAGATCAGACCGCAGAATGCTGACAGACAGGGCCTGTGAGGTGGTAGTGGGGAGGGGGAGGGGATCTCAGACTTCAAGGTAAAGACCACCCTTCCTGTTCAGCAACTCCAGCTGCAGAACTTTTTCAAATCCAGTCTTTCTTGTTCCTTTGTAATTCATATATGCTGAATGCATGGAGTTTAAATAAATGTACAGTCTTTACTGTCCCACTTTAAAAGTTATCTTTGATGAGCACATACGCTTTATTATCCACACCACAATGAAGAGAGGATAGGTCCAGGGTTCTAGCAAGTTCTCTCCTGGGCCTGCCAATTACTCAAAAGTAGCTACCTTAGAAGCACTGTGTTTTCTGATTCCTCCCTCCACGCTTCAAGCTTGCCTATCCATACCTTTATATGAAGGAAGCACAAGGTGGGTACTTGCTGTGCGTGGTCTTTTCAACACAGCATCATATTTTCAAGGGCCATTCAAGTTGTCACATGATAGAGCTCACTCTTTCTCTGTTGTGAAATCGTGTTCATGATATGACTATAGTACAACCTGAGCATCCTTTCTCTCCGAGGGACATTTGAATTGCTTCTGCATTGGGTTATTACTAACGCTGTCAAGCCTCCTGGCAGCTGTCTGTTTTCATTTCTCTTGGGGGAAAACCTGGAACTGTATTTTGACCACTGGTGCATATGTGTCTCCCTTCATGGGAAGTTCTCAGGCCAGTTTCTAAAGCAGTCAGTATCATTCCCTGCTGCTCTCCGGAGCCTGAGTCCCAGCCGCTGCCAGTGCTGGCCATCTTAACTTGGGCCATTCTAACAGGTACCTCACTTTGGTTTCAACTTCAGTTCCCTTTTTAAGTACTATTATTAACAAACCTTTTCATGCTGGGCATGGTGGCACATGTCTTTAATCCCAGCATCCTGGAGGCAGTGGCAGGTAGATCTCTGTGAGTTCGAAGCCAGCCTGGTCTACAAAGAGAGCTCCAGGACAGCTAAGGCTGTTACATAGAGAGAAAAAAATAAATACAAACAAACTAACAAACAAAAAATCTTTTCATGTGTTTACTGGCCATTATTTCCCTTGCGTAGTGCTTAGCCAAGTTTTGTGGCTAATTTGTTAACTAGGCTAATTGTTATTTTATTACTGAGCCCTGTGAGCTGCTAAGATGCACTGTCTGTGAGTCCTCTCTCAGATAGGAATAGAGCAAACAACTTTCTGTAAGTGGCTTTTGTTGAGCAGAAATTTGTAACTTTAGCTATAAATGGCTCCACTATAGAGCTCAGACTTCAGCGTGCATGTGACCTGGGTTTGACCCCACCACCACCACTGAGAAGGAGGACAGAGAAAGCAGGAGGGTATGGAGGGAGGGGGCCCTCTGGGTGGAGGGGGGGAGGAGAAGCTTTTGATTTTTATGATGTCTACTGAATAATTTCTTTCTCCCTTCCGTCCTTTTTTCCTTTCTTCCTTCCTTCCTTCCTTCCTTCCTTCCTTCCTTCCTTCCTTCCTTCCTTCCTCTCTCTCTCTCTCTCTCTCTCTCTTTCTTTCTTTCTTGCTATTTGTGGAACCCTTCTGCACTGATGTGGCTACTTTAATCATTCTAATATTTAGCTAAGATCGAAAACACATAGACAAGGGTCTCAGAAAATTAGACTCCAAAACTAGAGGGCTCAAGAGCATGAGTGTCTGAAAATAAAAAAATAATAATAAAATAAAATAAAAAAATAAAAGTAGAAAAGGGCACAATCTTGATGAACACAAAAGGTACCTGAAACCCACTTCTGTCCGCAGAGAACACTTTTACTCACAGGCAAAGAGAAGGGCACCTGAGGACCAGCCTGAGCAGAACTCACGTTACACAAACACAGACCTGGAAAGTCCTGCTTGGAACAAGAAACAATGACCCAGTAGAGGCAGAGGTCGGCAGTGGGTGCTGCTGCTGCTGTCGGCCATCTGGGAGAGATGTGATCAACACTGGCAGACCAGAACACACGCTGCGAAGGACCTGAAGCTGATGGCAGATGCGCCTGCGGTAACTAGGGTGTCCCATGCAACTCTAAATGTGTTTCTAGGCCCCATGAATTATAGCCCAGGGAAGAGGAAGACCTCACTGTCTTAGTCAGGGTTTCTATTCCTGCACAAACATCATGACCGAGAAGCAAGTTGGGGAGGAAAGGGTTTATTCCGCTTACACTTCCATACTGCTGTTCATCACCAAGGAAGTCAGGACTGGAACTCAAGCAGGTCAGGAAGCAGGAGCTGATGCAGAAGCCATGGACGGATGTTATTTACTGGCTTGCTTCCCCTGGCTTGCTCAGCCTGCTCTCTTATAGAACCCAAGACTACCAGCCCAGNGATGGCACCACCCACAAGGGGCCCTTCCCCCTTGATCACTAATTGAGAAAATGCCCCACAGCTGGATCTCATGGAGGCACTTCCCCAACTGAAGCTCTTTACTCTGTGATAACTCCAGCTTGTGTCAAGTTGACACACAAAACCAGTACAA
The DNA here is from genome assembly GCF_900095145.1 of Mus pahari. Lineage (NCBI taxonomy): Eukaryota > Metazoa > Chordata > Mammalia > Rodentia > Muridae > Mus > Mus pahari. The sequence continues at coordinate 31,591,994 of NC_034596.1, forward strand.
TCACAGCAGCTACTGGGGACCACACAAATCTCTGCAAACTTACAAAACATGGGAGTTGTGCCAGAGATGACAAAATGGTCCAAGCTTGAAGCAGAGTTGTGAGAGATCGTCAGGTCACATCAGTGGGCATAACCTGGCCCAGGGCACAGCCCAGGTAGCTACTGAGGAAGCATAGGTCTGACCTACATGCTGAGGCAGCTTGGCTGGCAGACCCAGTTGACAAGACTGTCCTGTCTAAAATAAACCACTGGGGAGAGGTCTTGCCCAGCCAGCTTTACTGGACCATTCGCTTCTCCTTCATTAAGATCATTTTGTCACTAATTGACATATTTATTGAGCACCTGGTATATGCTAGAATGTTTCTTAATTCTAAAAATCCTTTAAAACAGTTTAAACTCTGTGTATGTGTGATGTACAAGTGTGTGTGTGTGTGTGTGTGTGTGTGTGCATGTTGAGGTCAGAGGTCAACGTTGAATGTTTTCCTCAGTCACTTCTCAATGTACTTTTTGAAATTTATTTATTGTCTCTTCGTGTGTACATACATGGTTTGCATGTGTGTATGTACTTGCACATGAGCGTATGCCACAGAAGCTGTATAGAGGTCAGAAGATAACCAGAGGGAGTCTGTTGTCTCTTTCCAGTTCTGGGTTCTGGGGAGTGAACTCAGGTTATCCGGTTTGACAGCAAACACCTTTACTGCTAAGCCATTTGGTTGGCCAATGGGCCTTATTCTTCTGAGACCAACCTGTGGCTCACTGACTCTGCAGAAGTCAGTGAGCTCTGTGGGCCTGTCTTTGCTTCTTCAGCACTGGGATTTGAGGCCTGTATCAGCGTGGCTCTTACATGCTTCCAGGGGACACCAGTCCTCATTCTTGCAGAGCCCGCACTTTACCCACCAAGCTGTCTCCCCAGGCAAAATTCTAAAACTCTTGAGCTCTCAGGAGCTCTCGTGCTCAGCTCAGAGATCCAAAACCACAATTTCAAAAGCACTGGACTAGAAGGTAAGTAAATGAATGGTAAAGGGGTGAATATACCTGGTACACCCCAACAATGAGTATTCGTCAAGGCTAAAGATACATGGAGCAAGCTTGAACACTACTAAAAAAAAAATAGCAGCCACACTAGCAGGCTCTAGCCAGTGGGGTTCCAAGCAGAAGACATCCCGAAAGGGGAACCAGGGACGCGAAGCTCAGTGGCTGCCAGGAAGGTGAAAGGGGATGCATAGGCAGATCACAGTCATGTATAGTGATGAAGCAGTATGTCTGGTACTAGAACGATGGATGATGTTAAACCCCATGGCTCTTAGAAATCAAGAAGGAATCCCAATGTAATCCGGGCTCTGGGTGCCAATGTGTTGAACTAGGCTTAGGCTTTGTGGCAAACGTGTTGGTTTAATGTGGGATGTCAGCAGTGGGAGAGGTCATGTGTTGGTGGGAATTACGTAGGAACTCTCAGTCTTGCTATGTATGTGTGTGTAGTGCTGGACATTGAACCCAGCTCCTCATGCATAGTAAGCATGAACAGCCCCAGTCCTTAGATATGCAGCCCAGGTTGGTCCTGAACAACAGCTCCCGTATCTCTGCCTCTGAGTGCTGGGATTGTGAACCTAGCATATGGCATTTGGGGAGAGGAAAACTATGAATAATAACTTGTATGATCATTTAAAACTTTGCACATCAAAAGACATTATCCAAATGAAAATCCAATCTGCTCATGTTCGGAGAAAGACAATCTGCTGAAGGATCTAGAAACTGAAGAGTAATCCCAGGAAGGAAGAAGTAAGTGTCTTTGAATGTTTCAAAAGTCATGGGGAAAAGAATAGCTTGGCTTTAAAACACATCATTGAGAGCAGTCAGTGGACCATGTCATGGTAGAAGCCAAGGGAGGAATGTCTCACAACGGCCTGTCAGAGATGATATTCGAGGAGCCTGGCTTACTTAATGTTTCAGAAAACTGGGCTGATCATCTGAAACACAGAAAAGTGTCATAAAGTACAGGTTTCATGTCATGGTGGTTCGTATTTCCAATCCCAGCACCCAGAGGCAGAGGCCAATGAATAGCAACTTTGAGTCTGGGTGGGGATAATTAATAATATCTTGGTTGATTTTTGTTGTTGTTGTTGTTGTTGCATTTTTAAAACATGCACGTAAACACACATACATGTGCATATGAACATACAATGTAGATTTCATGGTCTCAAGCAGTCCTTCTGAACCTTAATAAAACATGCCGACTTTATAAAATTCTCAAAAAAAAATTCTGCTGGAAGGTCAGGCTTAGAAGACACCCTTGGGACCTCCCTTAGTTTAAGCACCTACGCTAATCGGAGTTAAAAAAAAAAAAAACAATAAGGTTGGGCCAGGCAGAGGTGGTGCATACCTTTAATTCCAGCTCTTGGGAGACAGAGACAGGAAATGTCTGTGTTGCAGATGCCTGGTCTACAGAGTGAGTTCCAGGATAGCCAGGGCTACACAGAGAAACCCTGTTTCAAAAAACAAAAACAAACACAAAACAAAAAGCAAAGATGGAGTAATGAGCTAGAGTGGTTTTGTAGGAAATCCTGATGGGGTAAGAATGTACATAAATATTTGGATGACTACATCCTAGAACAATGTACACATGCCCAGAGTAGACTCTGGGGATCCTGAAGAATGGAAGCTTTGAGAATGTCAGTGTCTGCAAAGAACCAGTCCAAAGGGTCCTTGAAGTCACAAATAATATGACCTAGTGCAGATAAGCTCTGCTTTAGGCAAAGCTAAAGAGTGAGGCAGGTGTCAAGATGTTGCAGCCAGCGAAAGGAACAGAGGAGAGGAGAGGCTTTTGGTACTTAGTGATTGGAAGAGGATGTTACTTCAGGCAGTGAGACATTTAAGTAAAGCCACTAATTGTTTGTTGCTGTCAGTGATAAGAGGTGAACACGCAGGAAGCCGGCTTGAAATCAGCCAGTGTTGAAAATTAAAGATGAGTCCCAAGGGCCTGGAATAAGAGACAGGCTAGTGTTCAGTACTAGTGAAGCAGGCCTGAGAGGTGGCTCAGTGACAAAAGGCAGGCATTACCGATGGGATGACCTAAATTCCATTCCTAGGACCCAAAGGATGGAACCAACCAACCAACTCCCTCAAGTCATACTCTGTCATCTACAACACACTGTGGCATGCATGTGCCACCCATACACACACAATACACAAATCAACAAACACAAGTTCATACAATATATTGTGACCATATTTATCCTCCCAACTCCCGCCCTCCCCCAATGTCTGTCCTTCCTTATACATACAATTCTGTGCTCTCTATCTTACAAAATAATTTGAGTCCAATTTATGTTGCCCAAGAGCAGTCTTGGGTATGAACCCATGCCATCAATAGACCAGAGCCCACAACTGCTTTGTCCTTGCAAGGTTGGGGATTCAAAACTCTGTTTAGGGACAATGGAGGAACAAAGAAATGACAAATGGGCAGAGAAATGCTGGGATGGGTAACCTGGGCTCTCGGATGGAGAAGTGTGGGGCAAGTGGAACCCTGTCACTAGACAGAAAAACTGATAAAAGTTGAGCAGATTAAGGAACCCCAGCAATTCTCATCACACCATGACAACTGATTAGCTAGCATAGAGCCTAGAGTTCTCCATGCTAATGAGGTATTTAGATGGGCCCTGAGGGTTTAGCCCATAAGCTTCCCTTCCTGCAAAAGATGTTTAATCTCTGGTCCACCCTGAGCAAGTCATATGAGTCCTTTTCCACCACTAATAAATAGTTTGGACAAGCAAAGACTGTCTCCTTCCACAAGGACTGCTGTGGGGAGAAGCTTTTGTCCTCTTCGTAATTCCCAGTGACTGTGTGCCTGGGAGTTAGAGAACCACACAGCCTCCGTCTCTGCCCCAGCTCCAACTGTTTCTCACCTGGAGAAACATGGGCTGGGGCCCCTATCTTAGTCTACATTTTACCTCCATGAGCAGCGTCTCGTTTCAGTGTGTTCCACTAACACAGCACCCCGATGATGGCAAGGAAGGAAAGTAGCCATGCACCCCTGTGTTTCACTTCCCTGAGGGGTGTCATGACACCCTAGCAGCGAGGCAAAACGCAGACCCCACAGAGAAGGTGCAGCAGGCATCTCAGAAACACAGTGTTTGTTGTGTCCTATTGGACAGAGAGGCCGGGTTATTGCCTGCAGATAAAACAAGAAAGCAGGGTTTATGGCATATGGTGGATTAGGAAGGCAGGTTTAGCTAATCTTAGAACAGTCTCCGTACGGATTAGTCTGCAGGTGGTAAATATTCTGCGGAAGAAAGCTGTGGTGGGCATTTTCCACATCCACTGTTAGAGTTTCCATTCTGACCCAAAGAAAGCTTTGCCATCCTGCTGAGCGCCACCTGGAGAAGCCTTTGCCATGGCCAGGTAGCTGAGACCCTGGGGTCCTGGCCATGGCCAAGTCCATGTCAGCAATTCCCCTTTTTCTCAGGGCTGCACTTTATCTCTCAACAAACATAGCAGCTTTCAGATGCCGGTAGCCACTCAGCTAAGCGTGGGGCTTCATGCCCACCTACTCCACCCAAAATGCTGAGATTTTATCATTTAAAAAGCCAAACCAAACACACACACACACACACACACACACACACACACACACACACAAACACTAGTGGAGAACTGAAGAGACAGCTCAGCAGGTAAGAACACTGCTTCTCCAGAGGACCCAAAGTTTGGTTCCTACAATGGGTGGGTCACAATCTCTTGTGACTTCAGAGAATCTTTATCTGGTCTCCACAGACAGACACTTTCACACACACACACACACACACACACACGGACACACATGCACACAATTTAAAAAATAATTTTAAAAGTACTAGTGAAACAGTGGTTACAGCACTTCCCTAGTCTCCTTCATTGGCTAAGCCCTTATCAGTCATGAGATACTGGGTTGTTCTGAGAGCTGCATTTCCGTAGCTTTATAGAAAAGGAAACAAGGAATCTGAGAGAACAAGCATACACCAAATAGGTGTAGCCAGATGCATTCATCTTATGCTTAATTTTTTACTAATGTTTTTAAAACTTGTCTAAGTCCTATTGAAATTAATGAGATGCAGAGTCGTTTTAAATGCATTACCAGTATCACAGCATCTTTTCACCATCACACACTGGCAGGTCAGTGGGTACCAATGTATATGGTTGTATGTTTATCACATGGGCACATCCAACCCTTCCTCAGCCCCAGACAATGGGTACCAATGTATATGTTTACCATACAGGCCCATACAGCCCGTACCCAGCTCGGAAGAGGGGACGTACGTGTGTGTGTGTGTGTGTGTGTGTGTGTGTGTGTGTGTGTGTGTGTGTGTAAGTGTCTGCCTATGGAGGCCAGAAGAAGATTCCCTGAAGACAAAGGAGGTTGTGACCCGCCCATTGTAGGAACCCAACTTTCTCCTTTGGAAAAGCAGTGTTCTTACCTGCTGAGCTGTCTCTCCAGCTCTCCACTAGTGTTTGTTTTAGGTTGTTGTTGTTTTTAATTACAAGAGTTTATTTTCTTCCAATGCACTGTACAAATAGCTTTTCCTGAGATCTTGGCATAGGCAGGAAATAAAATGGGGGTGCAGAGAGACACTGGAGGAGAAGAGTGATGACTTAGCAATGTGGGGAGATGTCTTCTCACCCAGTGAAAAATCTCCCCTGTGCACAGTCCCCTAGGGCAGCCAGCAAACATGAAATAAAGTATTATTTAGTTTACTTTGGAAACAAACAAGCAAAACAAAGCTTTCTGCTATTAGAAAAACAGAAAACATATTGGGAAATGGGATTGGTTGGAAAACTCATTGCTTCAAAAAAAAAAAAACAAAAAACCGTAAGTATTGATTCTCGCAATGTGCCCTCAGGCAGCTTACAAACATTGGGGACTTGCACCTAAAGAGGAATGAGGGAAGGGGTATTGTTTGAGTCCCAAAGCTGGAAGAGTCACCGGTCTATGTCGAATTAGAATCTGTGCTGCTTGTAAGGCTTTTACAACCTCTGGAATTCAGCGTCAGCAAGTTGTTGAAAATGATGCGCACACTGGCAGGTTGCAGTTCAAATGTAAGCAATGATACTGAGTAGTGTGGTCAAAGCCTGCGGAGGTCACACCCTTGACCCAGGAACTTAGGGGAAATTTATCTTAAGGAAACAAGTTTAAAAGTCATCATGAAACGCTTCTATCTGGCATGGTTTCTACCTCTGAAGACTCGGACACAGGCTAAGGCTTAATGACAGATTATCAAAGGAAACTATAGCAAAACCACCGTGAGACACGAGGTCACTGTTAAAATGTCAGCAACGGTGGCACACACCTTTAATCCCAGCCCTTGGGAAGCAGAGGCCGGTGGATCTCCATGCGTTCAAGAATAACCTGGTCTACATAGTGAGTTCCAGGAACTAAATAGTGAGATCCCATGTCCAAAATCACAAGAACAAAATGTCAGGAATGAACTATTGAAACCAGACATTGCTGAAGACACAGTGCCAAGAGAAAAAAAATACAGAGTATATTATTGTGTCTGTACCACAGCATGGTTGAATACATATATATTCCCAATATACCTATGTTTAAGAACTGAACTAACTCATGGAAAAATTCAGACAATGTTTTTATTAGAAATTATGACTGGATTTTTATCTTTATCTTTTGTCTGGTTTTGACAGACAAAAGAAAATTTGAGTTTGGGACAGAATGAATTTCAATGGGCCTTAGCCTCTCGCTACTAACTCTACCTCAATACACTTTGTCCCTGTGCAAGGGGGCAGGTTGGACTTAGGGTGAAGATGCTGCAGCGCAGGACTTCCACATGCACAGAGCACTATGGCAGAGATTGGATGTGGTCCCATCCCTCCCTGTGTATCTCACAAAAATTCTATGAAATACTGTTCTCTGCATGCTCAGGATTTGCCTGGGGTAGCAAAACTGATCTCCAAGGTCTGAGAGCTGAGCTGATCCCAAGAGCCTCCCTCTTCAACTCCTCACCCTGTTCCCAAACAAGGGTTGGTGCCCAGTGGCCAGGAGCCCTATGGACAATGACCCCTGTCCTGGCTGTGCATGAGATCTTTGGAGGCGTGCTTTAAACCTGTGGATGCCTCACCTCCAGAGACCGTGGTCCAGAGGGTGCCTAAGACAGAGTTATAGAGCAACACCCCCTGGTGATTCATTTATGTGAGTCCTGTAGGGCCTTTCCATTCTCAGCCGTAATCCTGCAAACATTTCAACTGGCTACCTAAATTGAGTTGGGACAAGACTTCATTCACACATTTAATATTTTATTGTGATAAAATACATCATAAAACTGACCTCTTTGGTCACCTTAAGGCGTCTGATTTAGTGTTATAAAGTACATTTACAATGGTGAGCAATCATCACAAATATCTAGTTCTAGGACATTTTTATCATCCCCCAAGGGAAACCTGGCAAGCATACTTCCCGTTCCTCCTTGCTCTCAGTCCTGAACAGCCATCTCTGTGAACTGGCCTGCCTGAGACCTGGAATTATATCCGTGTAACACGTGCCCTTTGTGACTGCATGCTTTAGCAGTTTTCAAGGCACGTTCTCCCTATGGGTGCATTCTCACATGTTTCTTCTCCATTCCATAGCCTTAGGCCTGTTACTCATAGGTCGTTGGTGTGTGTGTGTGTGTGTGTGTGTGTGTGTGTGTGTGTGTTTAATATCCACTTACTCTTTCCTCAGATCTGAAGATTCCTTCCCGAGAGAAGAACTGAAGAAGGAGAGCTTTGAGTCAGGCATGGGGCCCTTGAGCAGAGAGGCTAGCCCCCACATATGGTCTGGGACATCCCTGTCTACACACTGGAGACTTGTTAGTCATACTTCAGGGCTGTCCTGAGACCTATTAAATCAGACATTGGAGGGGACCCGTCCAGCACCCTGACTTGAACAGGTTCTAGGTGACTCAGAACCAGATGTAGACGTGAGAGCTCCTGGGTAATTCGAGACTGTGATGGCTAATTACAATTATCCATTTATTACACTGTGGAATCACCCAGGAAGAGTGGGTCTGGATTGGGTCAACCTGTGGGCATCTCGGGAAAAGACTTTTTTTGGAGTGGGTTAGTTAAGGTGGGAAGGTCTACCCTGAACGTGGGTGGCACTGTTTCAGGGCTAGGAGCTACACAAACTGAAGAGAGGAGAGGCTGCTGAGAGCCACCATGAGTGTGTGTTTGCCCCCTCTGATTGCTTCTGTGACTTCGCCACTACGATGGACTGTCACCTAGAATTGTGAGCTAAAATAAACCCTTCCTAAGTTGTTTTTGTCAAGGAATTTTTATCACAGCAACATGAAACAAAACTTAGGCACACAAGCACATGCACACATGCACATGTATGGCACACACACATATCATTCACACACACTTTCCAAGAAAGAGAGCACAGCTGCCTTGAAACCAGGTCATGTTGCCAGCCATGAATTAGTGAAGCAGCTCCAGCCTAGACTTTTATTTCACAATCGGAGCGATCCAGGTAGTTATTGATGATAGCTGATACTCAGGGGGATGCAAGAGAATAAAATACATTTCTAGGTTTCAACTAGTCTTGACTGTGCCTGAAACGGAGTACTCACCATATTGAATACTATCTGTTATTATTATCACATATGCAAGGTACTTACAGTGACTGGCAATTGAAGTGAGCTATTATCCCCACCCCATTATCAGGACAAGTGGGTACCCCGAGGAACCTTGATTTCCTGAAGGGATTTCCTGAGTAGCAGTCTGCACCAGAAACTGAGGGCAGACCCTGGCAGCTCCTCCACCCTTGCTGATACAGGGTATGTCAGAAGGAGGCAGACAGCGAACTCAAGCCTTCCTTGATTCAGCTCAGCTCAGGGAGGCATCTCACTCCTCGAGGCTGAGAGCCACAGCCTCGAGTTCCCCACCCAAATGTGTTCGGGCTCAACTCTGAGCTTCACACAGAAGAAGGCAGGCTTTCTCTTGTCCATGCACTTGAGCAGCAGAAAAGATCACCTGTGCACTGGGAGACTGGAGGCCTCAACCCTGAGAGAGGATGCCCTTGTCCTCCGGCTTCCGTTTCCGTGACCCGATCTCCCCAATCTTTTTCTCTAACTTTCATGCCTTTGAGCACTGAAAATAACCTTGGCAGACGTCAGAAGCAAGTCAGAAATTGACTCGGAGGCATTTACTAAACAAAACTTCTAGAAGGAAAGGAAAGGGCAGACACAGAAGCTGACAGAGCAAGACGTCAAGTCTAAGGCTCAGGGAAAGAGGCAAACACAACAGAAAAAGAAGACCAGAGACAGGAGTCAAGAATGGGGAAATACTGAGTCGACAATTACTTACCCCGACTCAAGCAGGCATAGGGCAGCTTTGTCTTAATCTTTGCACAAGAATAGATTACCTGCAATGAGCCTGAAACTAAAGCTAAGTGGTATTTGGAATTTGTGCTGGCTTATGACTTAACACCTAGCATTGACTTATATGAAAAGCTTAACAATCTAGGATTGTTCAGCTTATTGGAAAGGGTCCTGGAGTGTCAGGGGGACTCTTTGTTGACATCCCTCATCCCCCTTTATTATCTTGTTAGCTTTCTAAATATTCTAGGCAACAGCTAGTGGGGTCAATTCCTCTGTTTAGATAGGTGCAGTCTCTACTATGCTCATCCAATCAACATTAGCATCTCTGATACACCCTACAATGATCAGTCCAGTGATGCAGTACAAAACCCTGTGTGGTGGTTTGAATATGCTGTGCCCGTGGGAGGCGACACTATTAGAAGGTGTGGTCTTACTGGAGGAGGTAGAGCCTTGTAGGAAGAAGTGTGTCACTGTGGGGGTGGACTTTGAGGTCTTATATATATGCTCAAGTCTGACTAGACAGAATCTTCTCCTGGGAGCCTTCAGATGAAGATGTAGAACCCTCAGCTCCTCCTGCACCATGCCTGCCTGGATGCTACCATGTTCCTGCTTTGATGATAGACTCAACCTGTAAGCCAGTCCCAATTAAATGTTGTCCTTTAAAACAGTTGCCTTGGTCATGGTGTCTGTTCTCAGAAGTAAAGCCCTAACTAAGACACTGGATTTGAGCTTCTGGGGTCCTTGAGCATCGTATCTTTCTTTCTGTGATGCTCCCCCTCCCCAAAGACTGCCACTGTCCCCTTGTCCCCAGAATGGAAGCACATGGTTCTGTATGGCAGGCAGCAAATTATCCTTAGGAATATGAATAACTGAATTCCTAAATATAGACACTGAAGTCCAACCAAACACACTCTACCCAGGCTCTGTTGTAAATATCCTATGTGACTACCTATCAGCCAACAAGATGTAGCAAAAAAATGTTCTATGATACGACCAGCCCTAAAGATGAAGGAACCCTCGCTCCTCTGCCCCTTCCTCCAGCCTAAAATGCAGGTGTTAGATGTAATGGCTGGAGCTCCAGAAGTCCTTTGGACCTTGAGATGACTTTTAAAAAAAGAGCCATGCTCCAGGAAGTGGAGTATCATGCTCGACGTGAAGAGTGGCATTGGAGAACCAGTCCCAGACTACCTCTCTCTGATGCTTCTCTCTTTGTGAGGAAGGAACAGACTTCTGTCTTGTGATAGCTGTTGTCACAAGGAGTTTCCCGTCACGGGGTAAAAAAAAAAAAAAAAAATGTAACAGATGGACCCAGACTTCTGTTCACGACCATCTTGTACAGATAAGGGAGGCCAGACTTGGGAAAGAGCTCAAACCTTAGCAGCAGAGTTGAAACTAGGTCGGTGCCAGGCATAAGCATTATGCCTGTGGTCTCACCTCCAGCGAGGATGAAGCAGGGAACTGCAGGAGTTCAGAACCAGCCTGAGCGATATATCTAGACCCTGGAGAAGTGGGAGGAAGAAGAAAAAAAAGGAAGAGGAGGAGGAGGAGGAGGAGTGTTGGGGGAGACCAGTGGATGAAGTAAAGAGAGGGAGAAGGAAGAGAGGGAAGCAGAAGCAGGGGCAGAGAGGACCCAGGTCTTTTACTGCATCCTACAGCTGCTGAGTCAAGCTAAAGCTGGCCTGGCAAAACTTTCCAGTGATATGAACTGATACAAATTCACCGTCATTTTTAATGCTAGCTTTCACTGGCAATTTTGCTTATGAAAGACGGAACCCCACTCCCAGCAGAAGCCATGGGTCTTTAGGCCACACCTGGGTTCTTCTGGTTGTGGTGAGACTGAATACGGATGAATGTTTTGATTTCCTAGCATTTCTTGAGTCCCTACTATGTGCCAGACAGTGGTCTGTGACTCCTCTTGCAACAGTACTGAGCTGACCGAAATTGGTTTGCGACTACAGCTTATCACAGTGTTGAGTTGGCAGAAACTGTCACTCACCAGGGTAGAAACCAAGATGGAGAGATGCATTTCTGGAGACCATTTGTGACAGCCTCACCAGGAAGGGTGCTTGCAGTCAGGTGGCCCAGCAATTCTTCCTGGCTAGAGACAGGGCTGTGTCCCCAGGCCTCACTCATCCACCTTTCTGTCTTTCAGACCTTCTTGACTGGCATCTCTGGGGACCTTGATGACCTATGGGGCCGAGACTGGTGTCGAGAGCACGATGCCAGGTCCAGCGTTTGTCAGCTAAAGCTTATGCTGTCTTAAGAAATGGTTGCTTCCCTGCTGCTCAGCTCAGACTGAAGGCCAGGCACCACATTCTGCAGTGGCACCTCGCCTATTGATTGAGTGGATTGGGTGTGAGCAACTGCAGGTCTCTGAGCTTGTGCTGGGTTCTAGCACGCTGTTTTCCACCTACACGTCGAAATAGCCCTGCCTGCATCACTGGGGGGCGGGGCATGTCAGAGTGTCTTGTCCATTCACCCGTGTGAGACTCAACTTCACGGGAAGTTACATGAATCACACTGCCTAGAACTCCATGCTACTTAGAAATGGTTATGCCAGGCAAATGAAATAAAGATGATTCTTGCCACAGCCCACCTCATTTGGGTAAGTCATTCGCTACTTCACGAAGCCATGGAGGTGATGCCAGTGAACATGGAATCTGAAAGACTATGTAATTACCAGTCATTGGTGGTCTTAGATCACCAGTAACATCCAGTCTTCCAGTGCAGGGTCTGAATACACAGGCCAGGAGAGTTTTGCTTAAACTCTTGACTGTTTGTCACGCCTATGATCTCTTAACAGCTTCACACATAGCCAATAAAAAACACCAGAGGACTGCTATGCCCAGGCAGTAGACTTTTCTCCATGAGAATAAGCAACCTAAAAGGAAACGCTTCCTTTAAATACATTTATAACCCCTACCACATATAACATCACACTGTTGTATGTGCAGGAAAACAGAGAAAGCCAAGGCTGAGAGACTATACTGGCAGAAGACAAACCTGATGAAGGACTGTTATCCAAACTCCACAAGACCCTCGTAAAACCCAATAGGGATATGAGCAACGAACGTAATTTTAAAATGGGCAAACTATCTGAACAGATGCCTCATCAAAGAGGATGTAGAGATGGAGGATGCATCCAGCACTAGGGAATGAAAATGAGAGCAACAGGAAGATGTCATCGTACAACCACTAGAGTGGCTAACATCTAAAAACACTGGCAGCACCAAAAGCTGCCAAGACTAGAAGCAGGGACTTTACTATGCTGCCGGTGGAACCGCCACGCTGGAAGACAGCTTGGCCGACTCACAAAACTAAATATACTCTTACCATATGATCCGGTAATCATGCTTCTTGAGTATTTACCCAAAAGATTGAAAAGTTATGTCCACACAAAAACCTGTGCGTGGTTGTTTATCGAAGCTTCATTCAGACTTGCTAAAACGAGGAAGCAGCCAAGATGTCCCTCAGCAGGAGAACAGAAGAAAGGAAACACCGTGGTACATCCAGACAAATGGAGTATTACTCAGCACCGAAAAGGAATGAGCTGCCAAGCCACAGAATGGCACAGAAGAATCTTAAATGCACACTAATGAAGAGAAAGAGCAGATCGGAAAAGAATGTACCAGGATGGTTAAGACAAAGCTGTGGCTTTACAGGGGGTTAGCAGAGAGCAGAGATGAATAAGTCAGGCATTTCTCAGGGTAGTGGAACCACTACAGTAGTGGGTATACAGGGGTGACTGTGATGGCAGTGTCAGACCCTTGTCTGTGACATGTGTACCACTCAGCTGAGGAATATTCATAGAGGAGGAAGTTACATGTGTTGGTAACTGTACTTTCTGCTCAGTTTTGCCGTGAATCAAAAACTGCTTTTTTTTTTTTTTTTAAGCCTATTAAAATAGCAGATGTGGGCCAGGCATGATGGCATGAATCTTTAATCCCAAGTCCAGCCTGGTCTACATTAAGTGAGTTCCAAACTAGCCAGAGCTACATAAAGAGATGTCTCCAAAAAAAAAGAAAAAACAAAAGAAAAAGAAAAGAAAAGAAAGAAAAAGAAGAAAGAAAGAAAGAAAGAAAGAAAGAAAGAAAGAAAGAAAGAAAGAAAGAAAGAAAGAAAGGAAAGAAAGAAAGAAAGAAAGAAAGAAAGAAAGAAAGAAAGAAAGAAAGAATAAATTAAGCTGAACATGGGACAATTTGTAAGCCTCTATAAAATAGTATTAAGAGACTATAAGAACCACAACATACAACCCGGCTGTGTTATTCTTGCCATAGAGAGATGCCAGAGTCTGTTTCCATTCCTGGGTCAGAATACCAGTCACAGCCAAGGCGGTTTTGCCAAATCATGGCAAAGGTTTAACAGAAGCCTGTTCCAAATTAGCACGTCCATCACTTCTGACACACAGGCACTCTGAACCAAGGAAGCAAGATGTTTCCACCGGAGAGTCATGGACAGAGCAAAGTGACTCACTAGACCCTGGAAACAAAAGCACAGACTACAGATTGCAAAGTGTCCAAACAAGGCCAACTGCCACGGTCAGTGCTGCACACACACAGCACATGGCACGCACACAAGCTGTTCACCCTCCGATGGCAGGAAGGTTGCCACGGAAAGATCGGTGTCACTGGTGTGGGGTCAAAGAAGTGTGTGTATGTGGGGGGGGGGCATGTAAATTCTTTCTCTTCCAGGCTCAGAGGGTGTCTGTTTGTTTAAATCGCCAATCAGAGGCTCTGTGCGACTGTCATCTGTGCTAGCGTCCCCACTGAGTCTGACCTGTTCTAGAGCTCTAGCGATGCACCCACATGGTCGCAGAGCATAAACATGGCGGCAAGCATTGGGAATTTGGAGACTTGAGTTTTAAAACAAAAGCTAAAAGCTACCCCCTCATCAGAAGTTCTGCGGAGAACCAGACTTTTCATGATGGCTCCTTTCAGGATCTTGTAAGCCATTTATTCTAAGGCACCACTCAGCAGGAAGCTGTCCAGCCATTCAAGCTGCCAGAGGGGGTGCTTCTGTCTCCTTAACCACACCCACATCTCCATTTCTACCCTGGGTCAGTTTAAGTCTGAACTGTTAGCAAACCAGGCATCCTTCTAACTCCAAGCCTCCAGGCCACCCCTGCTGCCACACCCACCCTCAACCCCCTCCCTTCTGAACCAATCACCAAGGAAGGTCCTTTTTGGTCTGGCTTGAGCTGGCTGTGTGACCTTCAGCACATTCCTGCACACAGGTGCCTCTGCGGGGCTGCCAACCTGCAAATGACGGCAGCAGCTCTCTACAAATTAGCTTGTGGTGAACAACACTAATCAGATAGTGGTTGTGGGGTAGGATTGCAGTGTTAGGCTTGGAAGGGAGAGGAGACATTGCTAGAAACCCTTAAGATAGTGATTGCTTGCCTGTCCGTGGAAATGAAGACTTAGGGAGATTATATATATATATATATATATATATATATATATATATATATATATATATAGAGAGAGAGAGAGAGAGAGAGAGAGAGAGAGAGAGCGCATAGCAGCTACCCCAGGGTTCTTCTGGACCATTGTCTTACTTGCTACTCTGAGGTGTCTATCAGGTTCACAGGTAGCATTTCACCCCTCCCTCCCCTCCCTCCTCCCTCTCCCCATTGTTTCTTCTTTTCTGTTTGTTGCTTGTGTTTTGTTCTGTTTTGTTTGAGGCAGGGTCTCATGTATCCCAAGCTAGCTACCAAGTGAGGGTGGCTGAGGACCACCTGACATTTCTGATCCTCCTGCCTCCACTTCCAGAGTGCTGGGAGTACAAGCGTGTGCCTCCCTGTCCAGCCAGCTCAGTGCTCCCTTCTCTTTAGCGCTTGCCATTTAGCTTGCCACTGGGTTCCATCTTGACCTCCAAACTCCAACAGGCAGAACTCTGGCTTGGTCCCCAGGATGCACAGTGCTCATTTTAGCAGTCTAGTTTTTGGGAATTGCATAACAACAGAAAAGCTTTTATTTTATTTTATTTTTATTTCATTTTTGCACGTTGCCAAACCCTGGCAGCACACGAGGGGGGTGTGAGGCCGGTTTATACACCACACCTTCCACTGGGAAAGCCCAGCAGGTCTCACAGGGGGTCGCCCTGGGAAACAAGAGTCCGGATTCTAAGCCTCTAAGCCAGGCTTCATGGAGACAACACTCACCCAGGAAGGTTGCTTAGGAGACAAGGCGGCTCTAACAACCGAGTTAGAACAGTAAATAAAATTGCCATCTGTTGAGTTCTTAATATGGGCTAGGCACCTTGCCAAGCGTTTTACAAGTGTTAGCTATCTCCTTTTTAAACCTGCTTAAATTGTGGAATAAAATACTCCTGGATTAAAGTGTTCAAAACAAATGCATGGTATAAGGCGCAATCACAGGGCAAGCGTGTGTAATTACCTCCAGGGTTAAGACAGTGCATCCCAAGCACTGGAGAATGGCCTGCTGGGGGAGCGCCCCTGTGGGCTCCCACCCTCTCCTCTCTGAGAGGCCCCACTGTGATTTCAGGCCAATCCCTTCTTGCCTTTGGACTTTTCTCAACATGTGATAGGAAATGCAAGCTACACCGTTTGTAGCTTAGTTTTGTTTTCAGATGATATGCCTTCTTGGGGGGGTTGCTGGAGATTGAACTCAGAACCTTAGAACATTCCAGGCAAGCACTCTGCCAATAGTTTCCTTCTCATAGTTCAGGGCTGTGTAGTACTCCACGGGGTGGTCTCACAGGTCTCCATCCATCAGCAGCACCGAGTCCCCGTTAACATCCTTCCAGTTGGGATCATCAGATTTTACAAATTGATGATCATGGATCTCATTTAGCTAGAGCTTCAATGGTGATGAAACTAATTTTTAAAACACTTAAGTTATTAATATGCTATCAATCAATATATTAAGTCATTAATATTAATGAGTTATATTTCATGCATTCATCTCTTTTTTTTTTTTTATTATTTCTTTTGCTGGGTGTTGCACAGGTGGCTTCCTGTGAATTGCTCTGTATTTTCCTTCACTAGTGAGGCTGCCTTCTAACAACAAAGACACACACACACACACACACACACACACTCACATACACAGACACACATGTACTCACACATACAATACAGATATACACATGAACACACTCACATACACAGACACACACACATACTCACACATACAATACAGGTACACACATGTACACACTCACACACACACTGCTGTGTCCATGCCTCTCCTCTCAGAATGTCCAGTTCTCTGCGCCATCCTTTTGCGTCTGTCTTTCTACCTCCTGCTCTTGTTGGTTTCTGTTCTGGACACATGCTCTCTAGTGGTTCTGTATTGCAAGTATTTTCTTCCATTTCCATGCAACTCCTTAATTCTCACAGTGGTTCCAGGAAGTAAAGGTTACCCATATGGCAGCAGTGAGACCAGGTCACCTCAGACTCAGAGCTGAGCTCTTCCTGCTCTACTATACTCAGTGCTCCCAGTGCTCCCAGTGCTCTCAGGCTCCCAGGCTGCAGCCCAACAGGAGCACCCCAGGGAGCCTCTCTCTTCCTCTTCCTTCATCCTGAATCTTCGGCTTTCTCTTAATTTTGTTTCCTGCTTCCCACTTAGGCAGCAGCCTATGACCCCCCCCCCAGCTCCAAAGGTCACCCTAGAGCTCCCCCTCCAACTCCACAAAGCAGTTCTGTGAGGCGCTGTCCCTTCCACAAGCAGGCTTCCAGATCACACACACCAACCACATCAAGGCTCAGGTGCTGTTCTGTGTGAGCAGCTAAAGCAGGGGCCGCTGTAAGCACAAGGGCCGAGTACTGAGCTCAAAGCAGGTCCCCTCCTAGAGGTCCACCTTTGCCCAGAGGCTCCCCAATTTCTCTGGCCTCTCCTTTTGTCCTGGTGGTAGCTCCTCACTCCCCAATTTCTGCCATCTCTGTGCTCTCTGCCAAGCCCACTCAAGCATATCGGTAGCCTAGATAACTCTTGCCAAGTCTCCCCGGACAGGCCTCACTCTGGTCTAGCCATCCCTGTCTCTCTCCCAGACCCTCCAAGTTCACTGCCTGAGCTGATTCTGAATCCACCTTTCCCTCTTCCTGGTCCCAAGAAGGTTGGCTAGAAAGGCCAACCTGCTACGTCAGATTACATGTATCCTTCACCATCTTCTCCCTCTTCTAGGAACACAATTCCAAAGGTTCTAGGGGGTATAATCCTCCTCACTCTCATTCCTGTCTTGCTCTCTCTCTGCTCAGTCCTGCCACAGCGAGGGTTGTCTCTCCCACAGGGCCTTTGCCCACGCTGGCTGCATTGCCTGGGACCCCTTGGCCACCCTCACCAGAGCTCTGCCGATACAGCTTCAGCTAGAGGTTTTTCAAGTTTCCATACTCACAATCCTTGTTTGCCTAGGAAATTTGTGCATAGCTTGAGAGTATATAGGTCTATAAAATCTGTGTACAAATGAAACATTTGCGGATAGTAAATCATAAAGAAATTTATTTTAAAGCAATTCTGTACTATACATGTAATTTTTACTATTTATTAATGCTTAAAGCAAGTTTGCATATTAATTCGACACCATGTTTGTTTCCATAAATGAACCAAGTCTTGGCTGAATATGTGATATTGTAGGATCTCCAGCATCTCCAGCGTCTTTCAGAGTGGGTCAATATTTTGATTCTATAACTGTCAATACCGAGAAGGCTGCCTCTCGTGAACGCGTAGTACAAAACGCTGGGAGTATGACTGGGACCCCTTCAGAATTATTAGAGATTCTGTCCTACTCCCGCACCATAATCCACTGAATGATTTCTGTGAAACTCAAATAACAATTCTTAACATCAAACTTTCTAACACTGAACAGTCAGAGACACGCTAACTTCATACCCATGAGCTGAGGAAGGACGGCAGAAAACACTCTGTTTTCCACAGTTCAAGTCTGGCCTGTCTGCAAGAGCAGAAAACTTTGCATGCACAGTGGAACACTCTACAGCAGTCATAGCTCAAATTTGAGCTGAACCTTCTCCAGCAGGAACCATCAGCACTGCGTGACGTCATACACGGTGCAAAACACGGGTGTCATGTTCAGAATGAAGGCTTCGTGTGGGCCTGTGATGCAGCAACCCTGGGCACTGCCAGGAGCACTGGGTTGTGTGGCTTAAAACTACTTTTTAGTTGTTGCATGTGCAGTGAGCTTTTAATATGGTCAACGCCTTTGAGACCTTCAGATTTAGCCTCATGACACCATATGGGGTCACAACACACACTTTATGAGGCCTTGGACTAGCTCCCTGGAGGCTGCTTCACATCGGCTGAATTAGAGGCTAGAATAGTTCATTTAAACAAGTGGCTGTCATTCCCATCGGACAGGACGGCCACCCCTGGCACCCGTGTTGCTCAGGGTATAGGGCATGTGTGCTCACCACAGCAATGTCTCGATTAAATTACTCAGTTCCCTTTGACCCACATTTCACTTCTATGCGTTTGCCCTTTAAAAATGCACCCATAGGCTATATAAAGACACGCTCAGTAATTTTCTTTGCATGTTATTTACAGTACAGACAAGCTCTACCAAGAAGACCATAGTGACACTGTGCTGCATTCATAATGTAGACTACTATTCAGCTCTTAAAAAGAAACGAGTATTTGTGAACGGAGGGTACTCAGGATGCTTTAAACTAAAAAGCAAGTTCAGAGGACTATGATTTCTATTGGTTTTTTGAGACAGGGTTTCTCCCTGTAGCTCTGGCTGTCCTGGGACTTGCTTGGTAGACCAGGTTGGCCTCCAACTCGGAGATCTTTCAGCCTTTGCCTCCCGAGTGCTAGAATGAAAGGTGTGTACCACTCACCACCCAGCTACTATATATTTCTACAATTACTTTTTTTTTTTGCTGTTTTATTACTACAATAATTCAATAATCTAAAAACTTTAATAATAGTGGAAAATAATAATCACACAGCAAATGAGCTGTGTCCCTCTCCAGTAAGTTCTGTGACGTCATCGCCATCTATGGCCCACTCACTGCTGTTTCCCCAAAGTCTAGTTGGTGCTGGGAACTTGATAGGTGCTCATTAAACATTTATTAATTGAATGAATAAGTGAATCAACTATCTGTTTCTATGACGCCATAAGCTGTGCTAGCCAGTCACAGCTCTGGAAGCAGCACACTCCCCATGCCCCTCGAGGTGTGCCCTGTTCTTTAAAGCATTGCAGGTGTGCGTCACCTTGGCTGACAGCTTTGCCATGTCACATTTTCTGCTGATGTTGAGCTCTGGGGCCTTTGCACAAACAACACACTCAATGTGGGTCCCTTTGCTGACTTAGGAAGACAGCTTCGTCCCTGTTCAATCTCAACAGCGCGTTTTGTTCCACGTTGCCAGCAGAGTTTAAAGCCCAAACCACGACTGTAGCTAAATCCAAACAAAGCCTCCTTGAACATACTTGATCAAGAGCCTCACACGCTTACTTCCAGGTTAGCTCCAAGGCAGGACTAAGACAGCCAGAAGCAGCCTCCTGTGACAGAGGCTCTCCATCCTTCCTCAGAGGAGTGTGTTCTGGCTCATGGACTCCACCACAGGTCCTTTGCATGGACAATGCCTTCCTCTAAGAAAGCTTTGTCCAGTTGGCAAGGCTGTCTTGATATTCGGGATGGCCGATCTGAAAGGCCTTCTCTTTCCTAGTCCATTCACCCTGGAACACTCCCTGGAAAGCATTGCTATAACAATGGTCACATGTGGGCTTTAAGGTTTCTTTTTCTTTTTCTTTTTTTTTTTTATTATTATTATAAATAAGTACACTGCAGCTGTCTTCAGATACACCAGAAGAGGGCGTGAGATCTCAGTACGGGTGGTTGTGAGCCACCATGTGGTTGCTGGGATTTGAACTCAGGACCTTTGTAAGAGCAGTCAGTGCACTTATCCGCTGAGTCATCTTGCCAGCCCAGCTTTAAGGTTTCTAAAGTCCATACCCGGGCTTGTGTTCTCTCTCTCTCTCTCCCTCCCTCCCTCCCTTCCTCAGCCCGTGAATCAGGATGTAGCTCTCTGCTACTGCTCCAGTGCCACCACACTCACCGTCATGAAGACAATGGACTAAACCTCTGAAACTGTAAGCAAGCCCTTAATTAAATGCTTTCCGTTCTAAGAGTTTCCTTGGTCATGGTGTCTCTTCACAGGAATAGAACAGTGACTAAGACACTGTCTGTGTATTACCTGTTCTCCACTCCCATCCCAGTGTAATCAGGGATGCCACCGTCCTTGTTCATAGCTCCTGTGTCTGGACCACCATGGTCACTCAATATCTATTCCCAAGGGAATGAGTATGACTCTACTTACCCAAAGTATCTTTAGACCCAGGCTTCTACTTCATCTGCAAGGAGAGCCCTGGGGCTACTGTAACAAATTACCACGGACCTGGAGGCATAAAGCAACACAGACTTATTCTCTAACATTTCTGGGAAGCCACAAGTTCAACATTTTGTTTTTAACTAGGCCAAAAACAAGGCCACATGCCCAGTACAGTTTGTATACAAGAAGCCGGTCTTTGCCTGTGCAGTGTCTGCTGGAGGCCAGTGCTTCTGTGCTTCTGGCTGCCTCCCATCACAAGCAACTTCAAGTCTTTTTGCACACCATTACACCACCCTTGCTCTGTGCGTGTGCCATTATAAATTGTCCCCTCAGCCTTTCTCTTCTACTGGTTACACAGGATAACATTTACTGTCTAAGGAGTCAACCCAGGGGAACCTTAGCCGATCATCTCTGCAAAGACATTGCTGTGCAATACTAACATTCAACATTCGTAGGGTTAATGGATGGCTCCTGATGTCTCCAGGCCACCAGAGATGTCTAGCAGCTCTGGAAATCCCTTTGCAGGATGGAGACACGCGTTTTGAACTTCTGCGGGCCCCTCTGGCAGGGTCAGCCTTAAAGAAGAGCTCAGTGAAAGCTTTGTGACTGAGTGTGCATAGCAGGTGCTGCTGCGTCTGCAATCCCTCTCAGCTCCAACCTCAAAGGGGGAAAAAAATGTCAGGGCTCCAGTTTCCTCCATGGAAGTGGCTTACCACTCTCTCCCCCCTCAGCAACCACAGGAAGCTCCTCATTAGAGGCTGCCACTCCATCTGCTGCTGGGGACCTCCCAGGGTCAGCCTGCAGGGCCATCCCCCTGCTGCAGGGCACACAGTCCACTCTTGCTGTCTGGGAGTCAGAGCAGGCTGGGCTGCAGTGTGATGGCTCCCTCCTCTTCCATAATTCCAAATAGGAAGACACGGTGGAATGAGGGTTGAGGGGATGAGAGACTGACATTAGCCTGTTTCTCTCAAAGATACCATTCAGGTGATTGGTCCAGTGCACAGGAAGTCCTTCCGCCCTGGCCCTGACTGTCTCCACAGTTGCTACAGAACCTGGCTCTCCGCTGGCAAAAACAAAACAAAACAAGTGAGTCTTAACCTTCTTCCTTGTCCCCATAAGCCCTCATCCAGTCACATCCTGGTCCCTGGTCCTAGTCTCAGGGTTCCCTGAAGTCAGCAGGGGTATTTGGCACTCTGGACCTGGTGTCTTTGCCCCTTAACCTGGGAGTATTCTGTCCAGATCTCAATGGCCTGGGTTTCACACCTGCTCTGCTTGGGAACTGAGGCCTCCCCTCCCTTCCCATGCAGGAACAGGGGGGCTGATAGAACGGGGGGGGGGGTTCCTCAGGGATTTGTAGGTGGGGGAGGATTTTCTGCTCTCCCTGAGCCTAGTGTAGGCAGGGAGGTCCAAAGAGCAAGCAGGATGACCATGTCTAACTCTGAGAGCAAAGACAAGGTCTTAGAGGTCCATACATGGCTTACCCCAGAGTCCAGAGGAAGTCTGACTCTTAATAGTCCTGGCTGGAACGGGGCATGCATTTGGGCAGCCTATCATCCTCCGTTGTGCCACAGGAGACCCAGAGAAGCCATGCCACTGGATTGCGGCGCTACAATAAGTTGAGGCTATTTGTAACCTGTGTTACTGCTGGTGGGGATTTTGAGAGTATATAACAGTCTCTATGAAGCGCATCAAAAGGACAACAAGATTCATTCTGAATACATCCTATATAAGCTAGACCCTTTGCAGCTTCCTTGCTGGCCCTCCCTAATGAAAGGACACAGCTTTTCAGTGGAGGGGAAGAATGTATACAATGTGACTTCTCTGTGTGTTTGCAAAGTGACTAAATGCCTTCAGAGAGATTTCCTGACCTATAGAAATAGGAACAAAAAACTAACCCTCACCCAGCCATATGCCCAGGCTGTGACATTTTGAAAACGGAACACTGGTGTTTGAGCGTGTCAGGCAAGACTCTGACAATTCCACAGCTTACTTTTGTTAAAAAAAAATGTGGTTTTCTTTTAAAAAGTATATAACTGGGCCAGGTTGCGGCGGCGGTGGTGGTGGCGCCGCATGCTTTTAATCCCAGCTCTCGGGAGGCAGAGGCAGGTAGATCTCTGAGTTTGAGGACAGGACCGCACAGAGAAACCCTGTCTTGTTCTCACCACCACCCCCAGATTTAGTGGTGTACACCTGTAAGCCCAGCCCTGAGAGGGGCTAAGGCAAGAGAATTATAGTTTCAAATCCTGCTTGGGCCTCCCAAGTGCAAGGTCGTCCTGGGCAACTTAGTGAGCCCCTGTAAAAACGCAGAAAGAGCCGGAGTTGTAGCCTGGCGTCAGAGAATTTGTCTGGAATGTGTGTGGCCCCTGAGTTCAATCTCCAGCATTAAAAAAAAACAAAAAACAAAAAACAAAAAACAAAAAACAAAAAACAAAAAACAAAAACCAAGCAAACAAAACAACAACAACCACAAAACAAAACAAAAAAGAAAGGTCAATACAGCATAGATCACAGGAAAATAGGAATTCGGACACACTTCAGCAGAATTTAGCAATTTAAAAAATTTTAAATGCGTATTCCCTTAACTTGGTAATTTCATTCACAGAAAAGCCTCTTTCGAAACAACCAGAGTCCCTTTAAACACAGCACTTGGAAGGCAGAGGCAGGAGGACCTCTGTGAGTTCAAGGTCAGCCTGGTATAAAGAGCAAGTTCCAGCATAGCCTGGGCTACACAGAGAAATATTGTCTTGAGGGGAAAAAAATGTGTAGCTACTCTTTTTTAATTTTCCTTGTTATTCAATTTATTTATTTTCTTTTCAAGGCAGTATTAATCTGTAGCTTTAATCTATAGTAACACATTTTAAAATTCAAGCCTAATTGCTCATATTGCAAGTAAAGATGCGATAGTTCAGCACTACGTCATTCACTTGAAGCTTGTGCTTGTTGTGTCTGTCTGAAAAGTGATTATATTGGCCTATACATCTTAGGGTTTGGTGGCTGGGAAGAAACACTCTGACCAATGTAATTCTTATAAAAGAAAGCATTTCATTGTGGCTGGCATACAGTTTTAGGAGTTCAGTCCATTATCATCATGGCAGGAAGCATGGCAGTGTAGGCACACATGGTCCTGGAAGAGTTGAGGGTTCTACATCTTGATTTGAAGGCAGCCAGGAGACTCTCTTTCATATTGGGCAGAGCCTGAGAATAAGAGTCTCAAAGCCCACCCCCACAGTGACACTTTTTTTTTTTTTTTAAAGATTTATTATATGTAAGTACACGGTAGCTGTCTTCAGACACTACAGAAGAGGGTGTCAGATCTATTTACGGATGGTTGTGAGCCACTATGTGGTTGCTGGGAATTAAACTCAGGACCTTCGGAAGAGCAGTCAGTGCTCTTAACCGCTGAGCCATCTCTCCAGACCCTGACACACCACTTTTAACAAGGCCACACCTCCTCCATGAATACCAAACCTCCTAGTAGTGTCACTTCCCATTGGCCAAGCATATTCAAACCACCACACTATATTAACTATGATGATATATGTATATAAGTATATACAAATATATACCATGTTTATATTCATATTCATATATGTAGCTGTGGATTGCCCAATAAGTGTCTTAGTTTGCAGAATGGGGATCTAAATGCCTATAAGCATGATTGACAGGTATATGGTAGAGAGATATTGTGTGGATAGCAATAGACTACCAACATATCAAAATTCTAACATTGATTTTAGGCAGATGATTGTTCTCACTTAGGCTTTTTCTTCCTATGAAAAAAATTTTGTGATAACAATTGTTCTCTATGCAAGAGGGAAAATCTGACCACGCCAAACAGGTGCTATGTGATTCTGGCCATTATTCTTTAGCCAGGACATCCTTTCATAGCCAGTAATGAATCACAGCATAAACACAACAGTTGGAGGACATAGCTCAGAACTGGGGTGGGCTGAGAATTTACCCTCTCACCTAGAATACTTTTGGGTATGCAAGGAGAAGCTGTTATTTTTGCTTTTGGTCTGACCAGCTTGGGTCCCTGGTATCTGAGCCACTTGGTTGCCTAATCTGAGTGACTGCTCCCTTCTCTCTGTCTCCTAATGCCCAGGGCTGGAGACTGTGTTGGGACCACCAAGAGGAAAAGCTTCAGTGTCTCTATGATGTGGTTGTAACTGAGTGTTACATAGTCTTGAAAAACCCATCTTTCTCACCCTGGATCAGCACAGCCCTAATGTCAACATTTCCTCTTTGAGACAGGGTCTCATGTGTGGTTGAGGATGACCTTGACCTTCATGTGCCCCCAAATCTGGTCCATGCAGTGCCGGGATTCCAGCCCACGGTCTTCTGCAGGCAGGAGCTCTCGGCTGACAGCCTCATCTCCAGCCCTTTGAAGTCAGACCAACTGAAAACGCTGTCTTCTTACCCATGTCATATGACTTCATATAGTGATTGTAGCCCTGAGGCCCTGCAGAATTCTCTCACCCCTATCTGGACCACCCTTGGGACTTGCCCGCTGTCCACCCAAGGCTGCCACTATGGGAAACTACCATCTCTGTGTCTCAGGCTGGTTGTTAAGGTACCCACTGCCCCCACCTGCAGTGCTGGGCCATCATGTCACCATCTATTTATATCAGCGAGGCACGTCCCGCTCAGATCAGCTTTCTCTTCTCCCAAGCCTTGGCTGCTTCAGGGTGGCTACCATCCCACTCAGGCCCCTGTGTCATTTATCTTCTACACATCAGGCAAGGGGAGCAGGTCCGCTTTTCTGGTTCTAGAAAATGAGGTTTTTATTCCCTGAGATACCCTAGGCTGATCTAACTAGGGCAGTTACATGACATGACATTAAATGAGACAATTCCTTTAGTAGATCAGTATCTGAATGGTAGGATACTTACTTAGGAAAAATTATGTACTGCCGTTTCTTTTTTCTTTTTCCTTTGTTCAAAACAAGCTCTTGATACATAGCCTAGGGTGGCCTTGAACTTGTGATCCTTCTGTCTCAATCTCCTGCATGCTGAAATTCCACACAAGCCTCACCATGCAGGTCAGTAAGGGCTTCTTAATAGATGAAATCACTATGGTCTTTCTCCCGTAAAATCTCATGAGGTGGGTCACACTAAAGACAGAGAACCAGGTGAGAACAGAATGAGGGGGGTGGGGGAGGTTTGTGTAGATGAGGCTGTACAGGTACAAGGGACGAACGCTGGGGTAGGCTGAGCTAACCCTCCCCAAGGCATCGCTCCCACCTCACAGTGGCATTTTACTCATAATTTGGTTCTCCCAGGATACAAAGCGACATGGAGCCCACCAGCTGATTGATGTTCCAACACCCACCTCTCGGCAGAGTTCAGCCAATCCTCGGGCTCCATCACTGCCAGAGCAGAGCGGACAGTTCAATCAATCCTGGGTCAATCTGTAATTGAAACCACACACGCTGCCCCTCCTCACTGTCAAATTTATTAGGCTGATGTATGCCAGTGTCTCCTCCTAGTCCAGCGTAGGGCGAATCAAGCAACATTAGAACCAAGGCCACCTTATCATTCCATGACCCAAGGCATTGTATCTCCCAAGTGTGAGCGTGAGAGAGTTCTTGGGAGACAGCCAACTTAAACACTTTCCTGGAGACTGCTCTGTACCACACGGAGCGCTGTCCCTGTGTGGTCACAGGGCGAGTGACTCCTGTTCCAGCAAAGTGTAAAACTCTCAGTGGAGCTGGTGACTCATGCACAGTCATCGACGACGACACCACCGTTCCTTCTCTGGTCCGTGTAGCCCATCGTGAGCCTTAGAGAGCCTGAACATTCCCGGTGCCACCTCACAGCCATTTTCCAGGCGGGTTGTCATAAGAAATCTACAATGCCTGTGACGTGAATAGCACAAAGAAGAGGCACGGTTGTGCAGTGCATTGCGGCAGCACTGGCCAGGTGTTTGACATCTAGGGGATGGGGGGAAACAATGGGAAGCAGCTTCCCTGATGGACTCAATTTCATCATCCATGAACTGGTGATCTGAGCTCCCTGTAGTACTCTCCTAAGCACCGAGCAGCCCTCGATTTGGAGTAGGAAAGCAACAGCCTACAGGTAACCAGGCAGCAGGAAGATGCTGTAGTTACTCGGCTACGTTCCCTTTCATTCCTCGGGCACCTTCCAATCCATAGCAGCGTTTAGATCTTCCAGTGCTGTCAGTGAGCAAGGTTTAGGTCTCCTAGTTGTTGTGGTGGGGTGTGATCAAAGAAGCTCGCGGTGGCAAAGCTGTTGCTGAAGCTGGGCACTCACTCTCTGAAAATGCAAAGAAGAGAGAGGGAGTCTGCCACTATCAGCAGCTAACATCAGGCTCGCCAAACCTACCTCCATCATTTTGGCTCATAGAGGCTGCCTTGAGCTCAGGGAAAGATGCTTATCCAGTTTACACTGGCTTCTACTAGATGAGGACAGAACCTCCCTCCTGTCCCCAACACACACACACATACACACATACACACACACACACACACACCTGTTACAGCATCCCAACAGTCTCCAGACATGGTGGCAAGCACTTCCTAAAGGAAGACAGCTGGATGGACGGACCATGGCTGAAAGACCGATGCCTACACGAGAATGAAAATGTCTGACACAAGCATCACACAGGGAACGAGCAAGATAGGCTCTGCCCATGGAGACCTGGACTTGACCCTCTGCTCTGACTGCTCTGTGGTCTGATACTCCAGGCTTCTGCTCCCTTGTCATGAGCCTGTGCTCAGGGCCTGCTCCCTGACAGAGTGTGGAGCAGGTATGAGGGAAAGGTGTCAGGAGGCGCTGGCTGCTGGGTAGCAGCTGCCTCCTTCATCCCGGCAAAAGCCCTTCTCACCAGTGATAGTGTCGTCTCAGCACAGGGCTGGTGTGAGAGAAGGCTGGTGTGTGAGAAGGCTAGTGCTTCCACCCTTCGAAGTGCTCCCATCTAAGTGTCAACCTGAGACTTGATGCCCCATGTCACAGTAGTGGCAAGGAAAAGCTTGAATGAGGAAATGAAACAGCACTGCAGAAAACCTTCTAACTGAGCATTGGGTATGAATGACCCTGGAGCCACCTGGAGGCCACCCCAGCAGGCCCTCTCCTGGCTGCTGAAGGCCTGACTGAATGCCACAGACCCACTTGCTTCTCTTCCCTCCATGTCCCTTCTTAGATCCCAAACACCCAGCATCACTTGAGCCTTATTTCTCTCTAGCCATGGCCTAGGTTCTTCCTTCTGGAATGACTGGCAGATAGGCATGTCCAAGTCCCACCTCCTATCTTACTACTCGCCCACCCTGAGCTAGGGGTTGTCCTTTTGGATATTAGAAGACAAGATGACA
Source organism: Mus pahari (assembly GCF_900095145.1). Taxonomy (NCBI): domain Eukaryota; kingdom Metazoa; phylum Chordata; class Mammalia; order Rodentia; family Muridae; genus Mus; species Mus pahari. The sequence goes on from NC_034596.1 coordinate 31,619,976, forward strand.
CATCTCCCCAGGTCACAGATATTTAATTTGGAAAACGCACCTTGGGAGAATCTTTGAGGAGACTTATGTTGGCTGTGGCTACTGAGCCTGGGTTTACGGGATGCATTTGCATGGGCTAGGGTACATTTCTTCGGAAGATCCCCGACGGGGCCTACCTCCACGATGACTGTTGCCACAGGTCACATGCCACACTGTCACACAGAGAGCAGGGCCTGAGTGCATGCTATGAAAGCAAGACATGGGTGTGAACGGAGTCACGACCGTCATGGCCAAGTGCAGGGAAAAGGCACAGCTCTGACCCCACAATGCTGAGCAAGTGTGTGACAGATCCCTGCAGAAGGCTGTGCTATGTAGCCCAGGCTGGCCCAGAACTCACAATCCTGCTGCCTCAGTCTCCCAAGGACCCCAGAAGAAATTCTTTTTTTTTTTTGCCTTATATCTTCACCAGAAGAACCGTATCTAAATGTGAAACAAAAACCTGCCAAGCATAAAGAGAAACAGTAAGATGAGACCCATGGCTGTGAGGACGGGCAGTTTCCTTAAGTAAGACACAAAGCAGAAGGCTCCAAGGAGAAGTCCTGGGCAGCTAAATACTTTCAAAAAAGACAATTAACAGGGAAAAGAGGCAGCGTTTCCAGGCAGGCAGGATGCTGTGTGTCTGGGAGGCACAGAAAATTCCTTCAAATCAACACAAAGGCCTCAAAATGCCAACAACAAATCAACAGACGCAGCAGTTCAAAGAGCGAGAATAAAGTGCACATTAAAAATGCTTGAAAACACCCAAAATGAGGGAAACGCAAGCAAATAAGACACGCTCCCCTCGTACTGCCAGGAGCTAGCGTTTTTGAAAATGTTGAGCATTAATAAGTGTGTGAAGAGACAGGTACGGCTACACGCTCCAGGGACTCTGGACTAGTCAGCTGCTTAAAAGACGATCTGGCAAGGCTATTAAAATGGAAAGCGCACGTACCTGGCAATTCTAACTCAGAGTGGAAATGCTCCCTCCTGTGCCCACAAAGCATGTATAAAAATAACAGCATCAACCACCTTCTCCTTCATAAAACCAGAACTCTAAACTATCTATCAATTAGAAAAGAGCTAAAGGAATGCTGGGCCATTGTGTGGAATAGTATGCAGCTGTTAAAAGGAATGGGTACGCCATGTGACAGTATATATGATAAAAGCAGGCCTGGGGGATGAGTCAGTTGGTAAAGGTCTGTGAAGATCTGAGTTAGATTTTCAGAAACCATCTTATAAAGCTGGGTGTGGTGACCCATGCTTATATCTTGGTTCTGGGATGAACAACTTGGTTGCTGTCCAACCAAGGTGGACAACTCCTGAGAAACAGCATGTAGGGTGTGCCTCTGGCCTTTGCACACATGTGTGTGTACATACTCCCCTCCCCCCAGACAGAAACACAGAAAGAAACAAAATGTGCAGGAAAGGTGACCCTAAAACTCACCGTTTAAGCATACACAGCAGCATCCTTACACCTATAACGATAGATGTGTCAGTAAATGTATTGAAAATGGTGTGAAAAATGGCATCAGGTTTGAGGACAGATTAGTGCCTCCTTAGACTGTGAGCCACACTAAACTTGCCTTAGTTATGGTTTTATTGCTGCGATAAGACACCAACACCAAGGCAACTTATAAAAGACCTTACCTGGGGCTCACAGTTTTAGAGGGTGAGTCGGTGTTGATCATGGGGGGAGGGGGGCAGGGCAGCAGGGCAGCAGGGCAGCAGGCATGCCACTGAAATCGCAGGTGAGAGATCACATCTTGAAATACATCCACAAGACAGAAAGAGCTAACTGGGAATGGCTGGGTGTTTGAAGCCTCAAAGACCTCCATCCCAAAGTGATACAGCTCCTCAAACTATCCCACATAATCCTTCCCACATAGTTCGGACCCACTGGGGTCTAAGAGTTCAAACGAGCACAAAACCCTTACCTTTTTAAAAGTAGCTCTGTCACAGTGAGAAGAGTGAACAGGAGAGAGAATGCCCAAGGCGCTGTGTAATGGGAATCTCTGTGATCCATCCTTTCATTACCAGAAGGAAAACAATTTTCAGAATTTATTTTGCATGGAACAAGAAATTTGAAGACAAATGCAATGTATAGAGATCCCATTTTGCTCTCTATTAAGAGATCTTGTCATTATGAGGCAAAGGCAGTTTTGTCCCCAGTGGAAGAGCTCCTGTGGGGCCTACTCCGTACTGGAAGGTCTATCCTGTGCTGCCAGACAGTAATGTCTGGGACAGAAGTTTCAGAGTTTCTTCTGGAAGCCATCCCGTCAGAGGGCTGGCCTCTTTCCAACTGCCAGCTGCTATTCCCAGCATCTCATGCATCCTGACTAAAGAAACAGGCCTCCAGCGTGGGAGACCGAGGCGGGAAGATGGCTGTGAGGTCGCAGTGAGTTTGAGGCCATCCTGGGCTAAAGTGTGATACCCCATTTCAAAACAAAACAAAACAAAACAAAACAAAACAAAACAAAACAAAACAAAAACAAGCAACCAAAACCAAAACCAATGCAACAACTGAGAGCAAGTGAGGGAGGGGGAGAGAGGGAGGGAGGGAGGGA
>NC_034596.1:31622717-31639511 GCF_900095145.1 Mus pahari
AGAGAGAGAGAGAGAGAGAGAGAGAGAGAGAGAGAGAGAGAGAGGAATAATGATAAACATGTCTCATGACTCACTATGTATCAGGCCTTATTTATCTGCAGGGCTCAGCCCTCTGAATTTTCCCTAATACACTAACCTAAAGAGAACAGCAGCTTTGGGTGACCATTCAACAGATCAAGAAGCTGAGGTTCAGTCAGATTGGGGACATTCAATCACATGATCACACTGCAATGGATGCCACTGATCTCAAGCCCTAGCCCAGGCTCCCTCAAGCTCCCCTCCCCCAACCACGTTAAGCAATGAGGGCTGGCTTTGCTTCAGGGCATACACATACATCAGTTTTCAATTTCTTCCCAGGTGAGCTAAGGGGTAAGAAAGGGCTACCACTGCTCCTGTGTGGCCCTGGCAAGTGACAGCGGTTAGGAACAGGGCTGGATCCACCATGTCCGAACCACAGGGAGTACAGAACTCTTTTGCACATCCCAAGAGACTGGAGCCCTTGGCTCTGCCAGGAGCAAGGGGATTGTAAAGTAGATGACACATTCCCATGGAGGTTGGCCTGCCCTGTCAGAATGCAAATGTCCTGGGTTCCTGCAGTTCTACTTATCAAAAAGAGTCTGTTTATCATACCAGGCTCATTCATGGCTGGGCTTTAGAGCTATCAGTTAACAAAGAGCTGAAATCCCTCCAACTGGTACTCCTAGGTGGTGAGGAGATTTTGATGTTAGTCCTGTTTCTAATCCATCACCAGGCAGCGAGGTGGGAAAAACAAGCAACGTGGTCCAACCAGCAAGGTGGGCAGTACACTTGCCTTCCAGGTGCTGAGAAATCTTAAGAGTAAAAACTAATGGTGTAGGAAGCAAAGTCCTCACAAATTGAGATGCTCAGGGAAATTTAGCAAGAGTGGCAGATGGGATAGATGGATTCATTTAAGTCGAAGACTATTAAGCAATTTTGGGGGACATGTTTGAATGGAACATGTTGGCTTTCTCCTAGCTGCCTCCAGCTAGCTCCCAATGATGGTCCTAGTAGGACATAGGATGTCATACAGCTAAGCCACACCCACGACCCACACTTGCCTACGTTCACCCAAGGTTCTGCATGGTCCCTTTCCTCAGCAAGTCCAGACCTCAGCTTACTATAAGACCTTCCCAATTTCTACTATGCAGAGCAGATTCTATTTTCTTGGTGACACATTTTTCTGAATACTCTTAGCTCATTTCAACTTCCGACAAGGAATTGGCCCAGCCGTGAAAGTCCATACCATTGCCACACTGGTCTGGGATCACTGTGCATGTGCCCAGCTTCCCTGAAGAGCTAAGCATGATCCTTCTCCAGCTGCAGCTCTGTGAAGACCAGGATGGATCTCCCTCTCTCTGACCCTGGGCAACCGGTCCATGAGAAACAATGTTATTTAAAAAGATGCATGGGTGAAGTAATAATGTCAGGTACAGCGCCTGGCTCATCTAAGGTCTGAGAAATATTTCCCAAACCACAAGTATTTAAAGTAAAGGTAACTCCTTACCCACTGGCACCTTAGTTAGGTAGCAATTCATCCCAAAACTGAGAATTATCCATGTCCGATAGAAGCAGGCCCACTCGCACACACATCACAGCTGAAAACAGCCTCTAGAGGCTCCTTCACCACCCCCCATCCTAATGCAGGTTTTGAGGTTCATGGTGCTGAGTGCCAGGACGTTCCAGCCCCACCAGAATACAGCTCAGAATCAAACAACGCTTCGGTGTGGAGCAGAAGGGCTCCCGGGGACAGCAGTGGTAAGAATGGAAGGATGCTTCACAAATAGAAAAGTTACTGATTACAGGGTAAGGGTGTCTTTACAGTTTAGGGAATTCCTAGTAAGCAAACAATTTTAAAGAGATAACAGAGGTGTTAAGGTCTCAGTTACCAGCCCCTAGGGTCAGAAGAGACATCTCAAAGCGCCACGCGTCTACACTCCTGGCAGTCAGGTTCCCGGGGGAAGCGAAGTCCTCTGGCCAACCTGCACGCTCTGTGGAAGTGCTGGGTCTGAGGGAGGGGCTTAGCAGCAGCACCCAAGAGCCTTGAGCTCGCTCTGTCTCTGGTGTGCGCGGAGCAAAGTCTCCGCAGTGGCTCTACCAGCTGGGACACACAACCATCGCACAGATCCCCGGGAACACCAGAGACAAAATTATTTTGGAATTCTGCCTGCTATGAAGCCTGGGATGGGATGATCACTCCCCTTGCCCCCACTCACCGGTTTCTCGGAGTTATGTCCATTTCCCCTTTGCTTCTGGCTCCTGAAGGCATCTGCGAAGAGACAGGATTCCAAGGCTCACCGAGAGAGGAGACAGGGGGAAGTGGATGGAAGCTGGGAGGTGTACTCTCTAGAGTCCCTGCTCTGCCCTGAGGGATAGGGATGGAGGGGTGCAAAACAGCCGATTTCGTCCCCACTGAGCCTCCGGGATCCTTCTGGGACATCGCACGGTGGGTGACTGGGACTCTGGGAGGAAGGGACTTGCAGCGAGCAAAACTTTCGGTCCTCCAGCGGCGACTGGACGAAAGAACCTTTGCTTCTTCCCGGGGTCGCGCCAGTCTCGGGGTTGCTGGCTGGACAGGGCAGCGGGACGCAGCATCCTGGCGCGAGGCGCGACCCTGCCCGGTTGAACCAGCGGCGCACTCAGGCTCTGCTCTCAGCTTCCCGACTCCGCGCTCTCCCCAGCCCCGCGCACACGGCGCCTCTCTGGCGCCCCCGGCGGCTGCACGCAGCACAGCAGGGCCGGGCAGGGCCGAGCGCGCCCCGCCTCCCGCCTCCTCCGCCGCCCTCCTCCCCCTCTCAGAACACTCAATGTCGGAACGTTCCGAAGATGACGTCGGAGCGTTCTCGAATCCCGTGTCTCTCGGCTGCTGCTGCCGAAGGAACAGGGAAAAAGCAACAAGAAGGAACAGCAATGGCGACACTGCACCGCAAAGTGCCCAGTCCGGAGGCGTTTCTGGGCAAACCCTGGTCCTCCTGGATCGACGCCGCCAAATTACACTGCTCCGACAGTAAGAACCCCACCGCCTGTTCCTCCTTTTATTATCCTGTAACCTTTCCATTCACCTAGAGCCACTGGGAAAAAGTGTGTGTGTGAGAGAGAGTGGCCCCCGGCGTCCTCCATGCTTCTCTCTCTCTCTCTAAATAAATACACACAGACACAGACCATCAGAGCACAGAGAGGCCCGGCTGCCAGCAAGGCTGTCTGTCTGTCTGTCTGTGCCTGGCTCTCCGGGGCAGGCAGCCTGCGGGGTGGGCTTTCGCAGCCCCACGGTGGTGTCTGTTTAAAAGGCGACTCTGTTGCTGCTTGCATAGTTTTTTTTTTTTTTTTTTTNTTTCCTTTTTTGGGGGTACCTATCTGGGCCAGGTAGATGGAAACCCAGACTCGGGAGAAAATGTTGCATTGTCAAATTTTGCAAGATTTTCAGATACAGTATTTAGATCGATCTGTTTGTCAATAAACACTCTCCCTCCCCCCTTGACTTTGGCATCCCCCCCTTTTTTCCTCATTTTCTTTTTTCCTTTTCTTTTTCATCTGCAGATGTAGATTTAGAAGAGGCTGGAAAAGAGGGTGGCAAAAGCAGGGAGGTTATGAGGCTTAATAAAGAAGGTAAGTGGAGCTCTTGGCATGTTAGTGTTAGCTTGTGTGGCAGAGTCTTCACAGGCTTTGGAATATAATGTGAATTGTTCTGCTGGGTACAGAGTGACTAAGGCTTGTCAAAAATTGAGCACGCCCAGGTGACTACTGCTTCACTGTTAACTTCCTTCTTCGAAGTATAAATACAACTTGGGGGGGGGTCTTTCAGTGTGGGGGAGGCTGTGGAAGGCAGAAGTTTACTGCACTCTGCTGGAGTCCACATTGGTCTCTGCCATTCTCCTTGGAGCACCATTGGCCAATGGTGGTGGTGGGGTTTGAAATCCCTGAGTGAGGAGGCATGGGGCTCCCTTCACAAGCATTCCAGCCTCCCTTGTATGTAAATTCACAAGTTTTAATGAACCCCACATGGTCATTCCGGCAGCTTCTCCACTCTCACTGAAAACCATTGCACATGGCAAGCCTTGGCTGCAAGTAACATTTTGTTACTTGTTGCTGGTCACGGTCACAGACTGTAGGCAGTGACCAGGGTTAGGGGTATCAATATGTGCAGATCTTTAGCCTGCACTCTGACCCTTCCCCCCCAAATCTGTGCTTCCCGGCATGAAAATACGATACCCGAAAGGGGACACATTGAACAGACAATGATCCCAGATCTGGCATGTGAGTGAAGCCATTATGCCAGGCCTGGCCACACCATACATCTTTGGTTGTTGTAGATCAGTGATCCTTCTTTGCAAGCCTGCCATTGGTCACTCTGGCCTCTGGCTTCAAATGGAGCCACACTGGAGGACCTACTTTTTGCTTAAAGAAAGGATGGGTTCATTTGAATTGTGATGCACTCTCTGGAGTCTTGTATGGGGAACTGGCTGGATTTGGTGGTGGGAGTGAGTCACGGAGGGACTGGAGGAATTGATGGGGAGAGGGGGTGTTAAAAAAGTTCAGACGTGTAACTTGACAGTAGGAGCATTTTGTCATCCGCGGGGAGTGGAGAAAAGCCATTTGACTCTGCAGCCTAGTCCACTGGTAAAAGGGGGCGTTGCCTGCAGAGGTGGATGAGACAGACCTGCTTGGGAAATCGGGACTTGCGGACTGATTCCTAGGATTGCCGCTTTTGAGTGCCATGCCATTTCCTGACCGTCCAGTAAGACGAGTCACTTGTGTTTCAGGAAAGAACGTGGACATTAAAACATTTACATTTTAACTCAAGGGCTGTTTTTCCGGCACTGTGTTTCTGCTAATTAAGTACTTTGGGAACAAAACATTATTCTAAAGATGTTTGCCTCTAAATATCTTAGCGTGATCTTGATGTGTGTATTTAGGATGCTCGGGGGAGTGGTATCAAGTGGGCTTCTTACAAGTGGCAGCTTACTGGTGCTAAATGTCCATGTGTGTTGGCAACGGAAAGGGATCCCCAGTGGTCGCCTCTCTTCACAGTAAACTCATGAGGTCTTGAACCTCTTAGAGAGCTAAGCTCTCAGACCACCAGCACTGCATGCTAAAGTTGACTCAAGGCTGTGGTGTGCACGGGATTGGCATGTGTCAGGCCAGGGTGATGAGTTGGGACCATAACCCACAAAATTTATCTTCTTGACACCCCATCTATGTCAGACCACTCTTGTCCTCAGGTTCTCTTTGCTGCATGAGCAAGGGAGAATGAAAAGCTCTCCTTCTCTCAGAAGTCATAGACGCTCCGTCTTGCTTCTTATATCCTCTGTCCTGTAAAGGTGCAAGGATTTGCTTCTAATCGAATGCATCTGCATGAGAGACACCCTGCTGCTGTTCAGTGTCCTAAGCAGTTGGCCTATATGGCCATGCATGGACTTAATCTCTTTGTTGTGGGCCTCGTGGAGTGGCCTTGGGTGACAATGAGAAATGAGAAGTTCCTGCGGTCTTCCTAGTGTGGGAATGCAACTTTTCTTACAGAGAAGATGTGTGTAGCGAGTGCATGTCCCTTGGTAAGAACTTAAGCGTTGGGCTGAGGCTCTGTGTCACAGTGTGGTCACATTGGGCCCCCTTGTTGGAGTAATCAAGTGGGAGGCCTTAGGGTGGGCAGATATTTGTGAAGGATTATTGCAGGACACAGCGTAGTGTAGCCCTTGTGGGACTCTGTGCATCTGTGTTTATGAACATACATGCCTGGCCATGGTGCTGTTGGCTAGAAGCAGGTCTTGAGAAGAAATATGGTAATAAAAGAATAAAAGTTTAGGGTTGTAATTGAGAAATGGCAGGCCATACTGTTGCAGTGCCAAGTATATAACATAAAACCTACCATTGTAAGCTTTCCTGAGCTTTCCACATAGCCCAGTGGTATTAAGTATATTTACAGTGTCTTACAACTGTCACTAATCTTCATTTCCCAGCCTGTTTACAGTCTCAGCAGACGTAATCATATGTGCGATGATTTCCCACCTCCCCCAGCCCCTTAGTCCTGGCATCTTCCGTTCCCTTCCTGTCTCTGGGAAGGTTCCTGTTCGAGATTCTTCACAGAACCTGACTCACACGACGAAGTTTGCCCCTCTTGTGGGTTGAGCTTGTTTCTCTTAGCGGACTGTTTTCAGGGTTCATCCATGTTACATCATGCATCAGTTCATGACTTTTCAAGGTAGAGTCATGCTCCTTCTGGCATATACTACTCATCCGTTGGGCGTGTGGGCTGTTCCTACCTTTTGACTGTTGTGAATAGTGCTTTTTCTGAGCATCAATGTGGTGCAATCATTTTTTAGACGGGAAGTTAGGCTGGAAATATGAAATTGGAGTCATTTTGCCTCCCGAGCTTTCTCCGCCACTGCTGGGGCAGATAGCGCAGCCACTGCCAGACTTTTTGAGTAACCTGGTAGTTGGCATCTCCTCCTGCATCCCTTCTTTTGCTTTGTCACCTATGCTGAGGAGGGCCTGTTAGCTGGATGCTCTGAAGTCTCCGTGAAGAATCTTCTCATCAGCGTTCTTATTCCCTCTAAAATTATACCTACAGAGAATTCAGCAAAGGCATTTGAATTGCAAACTGTTGCTAGTTCCTTTTTGGCTTGGGCTTGTGAGGGTTGCCTTAGAGCAGCTTCTCTGAAAGACGAACTAGGGAGAACTGGGAGCCAACCTCGCACTCAGGCCCTGGGGCTCACTTCTCAGGGTTGATCCTATAGACGTAAAGCAAGGGTTTGGGACTAACTATCCTCCATAGTCACTTTGAAACATCTGTACCCAGGCTTCCCTAGTGAATGTCCCAACATTTAAACCACCATGCCGAACAACCTGCCTCTGAAGAAACTTAAAAACAAAACGAAACAAAACAAAAACTCCCCACATTTAAAACAAACAAAACACCTTAAATGATTTCAGAAATATTGAGAATAACAGGGTATATTTTCTCAGGTTTTAAAAAACGTTTGACTCAATATAAACAAAACAAACAAACAAACAAAACAAACCAACAAAAAATCCAACTGGACTGTGTAATATGCTTACTAGAAACAGTTGTGAATAGTTTGGGGCCTTCAGGACCTGAATCCAGACCACAGCAGAAGAGAGGGGCTGAATCCCGGAGTCCACAGATGTGAGGGGCTGCGTCCAGACCTTAGCAGACAAGAGAGAAATGATCTCAGTCCAGACCTCCCAGATGTGAGAGACACAGTCCAGACCCCAGCAGAGGAGAGGGGTCTCAGTCCAGACTCCAGAGAAGTACAGGCCTGAGCCGAGTGTCTACCACAAATGTGTTCTCCCCAGGAAGAACACTATGGCCTCAGTTTGGTCTGAAAAACCATAGCTTTCCTCAGAGGAGGTTCTAAGGAGCCCTGCTGGCCCACTCTTCATGAGAACTGTGCTAACTGATAGAAAATTCCAAGGAAGGCCATTTTTTCTGTGCTAACCCTGTATATCACATTATTCTACCCAGCCACGTAAGTGTGGCCCGAAGACTTTTCCCGAAGCCAAAGTCTCACTCAGTTGGGGAAGATGTTTTCATTACTAAGGGTCTCAACCAAACTCTAAACGAAACAAAACTAACTTAAAGACAAAGAATGGGATCCATGTGTCTCAGAAGGGCCCTTAACTATGAAACATATTATCAGGGCCGCTAGGAAGCAAGACAGAGATAAGAGGAGAGAGCTCAGTGTATTGTAAGAGCTGACTGCATGCCCTCTTTTATTCCTTTTTATTATTACGGATATTACTATCATTTATTACTAAAACTAGTTCTTAAAAAACTAGGTATTAGTTTAATTAGCATGAATTTTTAAGTCATCTGTGGTTAAAAAAAGACATATTGTATGAAGAATTTCAATTTTAGAGCAAAGTACGTTATAATTTTATAAAGCTTAATGATTAAAAACAATTTCTTTGGACATAGAGTATTTTATACACTAGTTAAGAAGTGAGTTTTGTCAAAGGCAAGAGAAAAATACTTAGGCTTCTGAGCATGAAGATGTTTTCTTTTTCTTTTTCTTGTTTTTCTTTTTCCTTTCTTTTTCTGATGGCTTTGGAGGTCTAAAAAAATACATTTCAAATGATTAAGTTGTTTCATTTTTATCACTGAGAAAAATAAGTTCTCCGAGGACATTTTCTGGGCCTTTTGGACTTGGGCAGTAGGCTGTGGTTCTCAGCATTTCATTTGGTGGAGGTAAATGTGAAATGCGTCCAGTCTCAGAGAGAAAGCTTGCTGTGGAAGGCCCAAGTGCTCTGGAGAGCCGGGAACGTGGAGTGGGCTCTGCCTGGGCCCAGAGGTTAGGGCTGAGAAGGGCCGACCAGCTTAGAGAGGAAAATGGCAGCTGGCCTGGGAAGATGATGTATTCTTATGATCCAAGGGAGGGAAGCCAGAGACAAGCCATAGAGATTTATGGGAAACGATCTGCAGCTTCTTTATCACTACACAGACAACTCTGTTATCTATGCTAATAGGAGACGGGAAGACCTTAGTCTGCAGATTACACAGATAAACCTTATTTTCACTGTTAATTCTAACTTTTCTCTCGGCTGTACCTGCCCTTCCCTCCTTTGCTGGAAGTAGCAAGATGCGTTCACGTTGGCCTCTCCTTGGCATCTCCGTTGCCTTGGGCTTAGAAGGGAAAGCGGGAGAGCAGCTAAGGTGCTTGAGGTAAAAGGAGAAAAGAAGTGATGTGTTGGAATAAAAGGTTTCCCAGCCGACATGCGGAGGGTGGCTGAGCTGAGGAAGGGCGGTTGGGGACTAGCCAGCCACTCCACTTGAGGAAATAGGAAGTGTTTGAAATGAGAGTCTTTCTATACTAACAAGGATTTCCATGTACCCAGATCCTGGGTTGAAAGCCAGAAGAAATGTGGCTTTCCTTCCTTCCAGAATCCGCAGGCTTTGGAAACTGGATACAGTAATTCCTTAAAGGCTTGATTGAGTTGGATGGGGCCTTCATCTCTAAAAGAATAATGAATTGTTGTTGTTGTTGTTGTTTGTTGTTGTTGTTGTTGTTGTTTATTCGTTAGCTTTGAAGGCGTAGACCTTAAATTCATCTAAAAACTACTTCAAAATCATCTCCAAGTTACAGAATTCAAGAGTCTTGTATATACTTTCCTGGAACGTCTCTCGCTCACCCATTTGTTTTGGTATCTTCCCAGAGGTAGCCTGGGTGCATTAAAGTAGATACATATTTGTACTTTCATATCTTCCCCCCCCAGGCTGAGAGACCCTGCTCCCCACTATGGGCTAGGACCTTGCTATTTCTCTCTGTCTTGGGGGACTGAGTGTCTGTTCGTATAAGGGTGTTAAGTATAGTGTAAGGCCTTGGTCTCCTGTGGTATCTGTGTATAGAAAGGTGCTGGACCTTTTCAGCTGGACCTTGTTGTGCCTGCTCTGGGCAGACACTGGGACACAGTAGTGACAGACACAGTGTCTCTTCTCCAAGAGCTCCTCCTTCCTGGCTACAACTGCAGACATCACAAAAAGCCACAATGATTGTGACGTGTGTCCTGACAGGGAAAGCTGGATCGCTGTTGGAGCACGTGAGAGGAGGGTCAGATTTAAGTTAGACCCTCTCAGAATAAATTTTACTTTGGCTAAAACCCAAAAGGATGAATGGAAGTGCTCACTGTGGGTAGCTGGGTAAGGTGGAGTTGTGGGGAAAAGTCTATGTGAAGGCTCAAAGGGCACGTGACTATGGAATGTTTTGGAAATTAAATGGTTTTGTTGCTGGAGTGACGCCAGCAGAACAGAGAGGAATTCCCGTTTTCCCACCAGCAACATGGCTGGCATTTTAAGCCAGGTACCTCTTTGCGACAGGAATTGTCATGTGCATTATAAAATGTATAGCAGTGGCCTTTGACCTTTGGCTTCCAGGAGTGGCCCTTCACACCTCTAAACAGAGTCTCTCCATGTCCCCCAGGGAGGCAGTGCCACCTGGTAGGGAGTCACTGGAATTGATGCTGGAGAGTTAAGAGCACAGGAAACGACTGAGAAATGAATGCAGAGATATTTTGCTACTCTTCCCAGTTTGGGGGCCTACAGCCCATCTGTGAGTCAACCTTACCAAGTGCCCAGCAGGTCAAATGGACGGTGGCTCTTGGCAGTGCTGTAGCTAAGCTGAAGAGTCTAAGAGAGAGAGGGCTTGGTGACTCCATCTCTAGTCAGCAGTGAGAACAGTGGGGTGCAGGTCCTGTTCTGACTGGCCCAGCCCTGCCTTGCTAAGGCGAGAGGAGGATTCTGATAATGATGGCATTTATTATTCAGTGGCCCCTGATGTCAGAAGCACCCTGGCAGAGCATTCAGATTTCAGTTTCTATTGAAAGTCAGGCTGGAAGTACAACTGGCGCTCTCTGCAGTTATGATTACCCGTGGGATCTGCCTGAAATGGGGATGTGCACCAGGAGAACAGAGCAGCTGGCTTCCGGAGCTCCACGCTAAGGACTGGGAAGCGTGGAGGGCAAGGCCAGGGCCTGGCTCTTGAAGGCTTCTGACATGTATGCCCGGTGCTTCACAGCACCGTCTAGGACTGTACGGCCATGTTGACCCTTAACTGGCTGGCAGGAGTCTGGTGTCTGTGCTGCACAGCTGATGGGAGAAAGGTAGGCAGGCTAGTTTCTCCGTGCTTCTCTGTGGATTATGGTCCTGTCCTCTGGGGTGGCCTTCATTTGTTGCTTCATCCCTGACATCCTTCTGAGTGGACATCAAGTGGCAGCAACCAACCGTAAGACCTGGACCTAATCAAATCCTTTTTATCTGACCACCCCCAACTTTCCCCTCTAAGCAGTCTAGTGTTCCCATCTGGGCAAAGTTATCATTCAGGAAGTCAAACGTGGCTGTCATAGACGCTACGTGGAAACAGAGAGTGCTAGCCCATGGCGTGGACCTCTGCTGAGTATCATAGACATTGAATGGTAAGAGCAGACTTCTGTATGTCTCTTCTAACTCAGTCTAGTGTCCTGCCATGACAGGCTCCCGGCTGTGTCCTATGGCAGGGCTCAGATGGGCTACCTCTGCCAAATGGACCTCACTTTGAACCCCGTTACACTGGCGCTGATAGTGAGGACTTGGGCAGACCCTTCTGGCAAGTGGGCCGACCCTGAGGCTTAGGATCCTACGAAGCTGAGGGGTTAGCCTGGCTTACTCAGTTCCTGCCAAGAGAACCGGAATTCCCCTGTGCATAGAGCATCTGTTCTCATGTAGACAATTTATCCTCCTGGTTTTTTGGTTTGTTTGTTTATTTGTTGTTTTTCCTACAATTCCATCTTCTAATTTTGAGGGGTGCTGTGCTTAACGTAAAGAAGGAAAGCAAATGCTTGGCAGGGCAGAATGAACTGGTACCGGGTCACTCTAATCGGGAAGACACAAGCAAGTCAAGAATGGACTCTTGGAACACACAAGTGGTTGGACTGATACTGTACGCACTTCTGCAGAGCAGATTCTGAGTTTGTGGACATGGATGGTAAATGACACCCTCAGCAGGGAGCAATGTGACCTGCCCCACTACCACAGTAGGTCATAGAGCCCTGGACAAGGCAAATGGGTGACAGTGTTTGTAGTGATAGATGGTAGGTAGGTGGGACGCATTCCCTTACCAAGGTGGCATTCAATTCTTTTAAAAAGTATATTGGCCAAGATTGGAGATGTCAGCTCTGAGGTAGAGCATCTGCTAGCATGCACAAGGCCCAGGTTTCACTTCCCAGTTCCCCGCCCCACCCCCCCTCCCAGCCCTCCAAATGTGCTGGCCTCAAAAGGACAGATCCTGCCAGTGTTCACGTCTGTGAGGTTCCTGGAGGAGTAATGTTTGTATGGGCAGAATAGAATGGTACATCATGGTAGCTGAGGCTGGAAGTGTGAAGTTTGGATTCAGTGGGCCCAAAGTTCCAGGTATAGGGGCTAAAATGGTTAGAGATGGCGTGGTGAAGGTTCTGTGGAAGTATGAATGTATTTAAAGCCACCAAACTGTGTACTTAAAAATAGCTACAGTGGTTAATGCTATGCTGTGTATATTTCACTACACACAGAGAGTTCATTGGCATGGCAGCCTTGGGAGTTTCATGCAGCATTATTTAAATTTTGACTCAGCCATTTCCCAGCTGTGTGTTAATTTCAGATTTAATTTCCTCATTTTCAGAACGGAATAATAGTTCCTCTCAGAGTTGCTGTAAAAATAAATGAGATACTATCTGGCATCCTATAGGTACTCAGGAACGTGAGCTGTGGTTACGGTCATATTATTTTTACCACATACTCAGGTCCTCTTCTTTGTCTTATCTGAGCTGCCATTTCCTGGGAACAGATTGTATCAAGATTGTTTCACGAGTGGGTCAGGACACTGAGTGTGTACCAGACACTGGGCCAGATGTGTGTGTTGTCATTGGGTCCTCCTGATCACCTACCCTGTGAGGCAAATCCTGTTTGTAGCTGAATTTTAGAGAGTGTGGGAGGGGGTGTTGAGGCTCAGAAGTGTTGAGTCATTTACCCAGATGGTTCAGCTCAGAGATGGAGGAGCTGGGATTCGAACACTGAGTCCGGCTGATTCCAGAATCTGTACTTTCATCAGGGTTGTAATGTCTTTCGTTCTTGGAACAGTGCGGGACTGAGGCAATGCATCTGAAGGCATCTATATACTTAAGACACACTAAGAGGTGCTCATGTGGGCTTCCGCAGGCGCAGAGCAAGGACCTTCTTAAGTGTTGCATCTGGACACCTGGCTTGCCACATCTAGCCCAGCCCTGTCAGGGCATTGTGTCCTTTCAGCAGAATGGTGCAGAGAGACTAGCAGTATGTCCCCGTTGCGTCTGTAAGACCCACGGCTTCCCATCAGCCATGGGTGTTCTCATCCCAAGGCCCCAGCTTTGGGCCTGTGTGGTCAGGGCACTGGCCCCAGGGAGGCACAGGAGCTGATGCAAACTGTTCCTTTTTAGAAGAAGGTGTTAGCAAGGATGGTTGCCAAGCAACTCCAGGGCCATCTATCTACAGCGATGATGTCCCCCCCCCACCTTCCTCTTTGAACATCTTCTAGGCTGCTGTTCGGTTTGCTCTTGGCGTTGGATTGTTAGTATTTTCATGAAGGGTGCGCTCCTTTGGATGACAGAGTCCAGATAGCTTTTCAATACCTGCCACATTCAGGGTGTCCTTTTGATGGTGATATGCCTGCTAAGTGGGTGTGAAAGTCCTTTGCCTCCTGCAGCCACAGCATGCCCTAGCTGTTGCTTGGCTCTGAGGGGGCAGTGATAAAGAAGATTTTTGGGCTGGAGTGGCTGAGAAAGACACAGACTGCACCTCCCACAGGAGCACAGGGTGAGGTAGCCATGTTCAGCTCCTGTCAGTCTGAATGTCAGCTGCTGTTCACTAGCAAGGCCACTTGAACACTGTGTATGTGATGCTCTTACGGGCCCCAGAGATGCTGCTCCCGGCTTCTCCCCACCCCCACCTCAGTTGAGACCAGAGAATGGCTAGCATGTGATGTTTCTTCAGTACTGTTGGCAATCGCTGCAAGTCCCCTCCTCTGTTTGGGAACCTAGATACTCTGGTCTGATTCCCTTTTAGTTTTTATTTCCCTGGTTAACATCAGGGCGCCTTTAGTAGTGTCACGCCCAGACTAGGAGGAAGGAAGTGAGTCACTGGAAAGTGCCACTGGTTTACCTTGGGGTAAATAAAGCCCTACCGATGAACAAGAGCCCCGATGACCTTGTCCCCATCCTCCATCCCATCCCCCAAAGCCTCTCATGTTCTGTTCTGTTCTTCCTTACCATCCGCTGCAGGAGCACAGCGAGACCCAAATAGGACATGTGTGCAGGTGAAGGTTCCCACGTTCCGTGGCTGACACAAAAGGCTAAGTGGCAAAGACAGGCCCAGAATATACAAATCAGGTCTGAACAGATTAAGGGTCTCCCTGGTCGGTTTTCAAATGGAGTAACCGGGAACTTCTGTCAATCCGATGTGTCTAACCTGTGGCCTAGGGTCTGAGTGCATCCCAGGCTAGCCACGACTACAGCTCAGCACATTTGCAGGTAGCAGTATCATGACACAGTGTCAAAAGGTTGAATATTACTGCCTTAGACAGAAGAGAGCCTGAGGGCTGTGGGAAGGCCGTGCTTTATATCATGTGTGATTTATATCATGTGTGATTTATATCATGTGTGCTTTATATCATGTGTGCTTTATATCATGTGTGCTTTATATCATGTGTGCTTTATATCATGTGTGCTTTATATCATGTGTGCTTTTATATCATGTGTGCTTTATATCATGTGTGCTTTATATCATGTGTGCTTTATATCATGTGTGCTTTTATATCATGTGTGCTTTTATATCATGTGTGCTTTTATATCATGTGTGTCTCTTACTTTGAGAATGGTTCTGGCTTCTACTTTCCCTGGTCTCTATCCTGGGCTAGCCTGTTCTCCATACCCCAGACTGTTATACTAACTTAGTATTCACTATTTCTGTCTCCCCCTTCTCTGCATACCACTTCAAAATTAATCTCCCCCAAATTAATATTTATCAGGTGTTCAATAAATAGAACATTTTCCATTACTTCCCAGAAACCGCGATTCTCCAGGTCCTGCACTCAGGCCCCACCTAGCCCAGCAGGTAGAGTGTGCCTCAAAGGGGTCGCAGGCAGCCATACTACTTCCTCCTCTGTCTCCACGTCCCTAGTCCCTTCCCTTGTGCTCATACCCACCTTTTGTTTCAGGACCAGCTTTAGCCTGGAAATATCTTCCCGCATCTCGCATCTCAGGCTGTATGGCTTGTAGGTTCCCCAGGACACTGCGCTGCAGGCTGAATCCACAATGCATTGGTCCTTCAACTGTTTAATTCCTCCCACTTTTCCATGAGTGCCAGAAGTCAAACTTAGCTCATCAGGCATGCATGACAAGTGCCTTCCCCATGGGATCATCCTGTAGTGCCAGGAAGTTCCTCTTCTAGCATTCAGAGGTAACCCCCAGCCTGCATCTTCCCATTCAATGTCTACATTAAGGTTGCTCACACAGAAAAAGATGGTAGATGGTATGCCACCAGAGTCACCTGTGCACATACCATGTAGACGAAAACAGTGGTCTGTGTTACGCTTTGTTTCATTGTAAATGTATATATAAAATTCATAATTTATATATGTATGTACACATACATACACATATATACATATATATCATATACATATACATCATATACATATATATGTAATGTTTCATTGTAAGTGTATATATAAAATTCATAATTTATATATGTATGTACACATACACATATATACATATATATCATATACATATACATCATATACATATATATGTAATGTTTTAAAATAAGTTGCAGGCCTAATGGCATTTCATCTCTGTCTGTTACTCTGTCACATCCTGACTGTGTTTTCTTGAGCTAACACATCCGAGTTTTCAGAGCTTCATCTTATAAAAACCGTGCTATGCATTGCAGAGATGGGTTTCCTTCTGCAGTGAGCGCCGCCACACTGTGTGGGGACTGCTCCGGCAGTTCCACAGCAGGGAATTTCTCGGGACCCCCTTCACATCCATCAGTGGTTGCTGCCAGGATTCATCATTTCTTCACGGGGAGAAGGATGACCGCTTACAGATTCCGCGGTCCTGACCTACTTTTTCCAGCCAGCATTCGTCGGTGAAGAAGGAACAACTCTTTTAGATTCCACTTAAAAGCTGGAGTGGGGGCTTTCCCTTTCATTACTAACTTTCAGACATTGGGTTTGAACATCATGATTCTTAAGCTGGTGGAGAGGGCAAGACTGAGGATTTGGTGTACTGGCATTTCAAGATGCGTGTGTTGTGAAAATGCAGTCATCGCGGAAGCTCAGAGACAGGGAATGCTCCAGGAAGAACAGTGCTAGGGGTTAGCAGAGCCCGAGTTTTAAGACATTACACACTCAGGGGACCCTCTGCTTTAATTTGGGGAAGGAAGAAGATAATTACACTTGCAATAAGCTGGTTCTTATCTTAGGCTGGCCTAGGTGAACCACTGAGGCAAATTGCAGACTCAGGTGAATGGAACTCCTGTGTGTTAGGAAGCCAGGGTGCTTCCTGTAACACTGGCTCATCAGGAAACCGCCGAGCACCCAGGAAGTGGGTGACACAGAACTAGGTCCTTTGTGGTGTACGAGGGGAAAGCCTCGGCCGCTGCCCTCAGGAACTCACCATGCAGCTCACTGGGGTCCCTGACACTGCACAAAGGATGGAGTGGGGCTCAAGATCCCCAGTGATAAGAAGAGGAAAAAACTTCAGTTTGTGGTCAGCAAGACCTCTGATTTAAGGGCAGGGCTGCTTGGCTGTGGCTCTGGCTGGAACACAGTAAAGGGTGTGTTGTAGAAGTCAAGTTCTAGTAGGTAGGTAGGAAAGAAGGAAGGAAGGAAGGAAGGAAGGAAGGAAGGAAGGAAGGAAGGAAGGAAGGAAGGAAGGAAGGAAAGGCAGGCAAGAAGGGAGGGAGGGAGGAAGGAAAGGAGGGAGGGAAGAAGGGAGGGAGGCAGGGAGGGAGGGAGGGAGGACACGTAAGATAGAGACAGCAGAAATGGTTGGGATGTGGAGAGTCAGTGTTCCAGGGAAGAGTTGCAAAGGCCTTTGGAGAGCTGTGAGTTCCCCAGGAAGCTGCTGTTGGAAAAAAAAAAAAGTCATGGTGAAATTCATCAGGACCAAAGGGAAACCACAGCTTCATCCATGGGTTGGACCACTGCAGACTTGCATGGGCACTGCAAAGAAGCACCTCCCTTGGTTCAGAAATTATTATATAAGTCTTGCCTT
>NC_034596.1:31639631-31666818 GCF_900095145.1 Mus pahari
ACACACACACACACACACGCGCGCGTGCACACACATTTTAAGGTTTTACAATTAATCCATTGCTACCAGTGTTATTGTAAGGAACCTATTCTAAAATATTACTAATTACAGATTTTACTGATAAAATGATGCAGAGTATACAATTTATCAATAATAAAATATCTTAAAGTTTTATCCCATCCAGTGGTTTGTTTCTGAATTCTCATCCCTGCATGTCAAGCTCTCAGTGTAGAATCCAAGCTGGGGTTAGTTACTGTCCTGTTTACAAGTCCACAGTACAAGTACAGTCAAGTACAGTGTGAACAACTTGGGCAGTAATCAGCAACACAGCCCACTGGCACTATCTTACCTGAAGCCTGTTTTTATACATGGAAGTTATCGTACATCTTTGGATGTAGGTAATTGTTGGGCTGCTTGCTTAGCATGCAGAGAGCCCTAGGATGAGTTGGCAGCAAAGAATAAAAAACCAGGCATGGTGGCACATACCTGAAATTCTAGCACTTGGGAGGCAGGGGCAGAGAGGCAGAGAGGCAGAGGCAAGGGGATCATAAGTTCAAGGATAGCCTGGGCCACATATCAAGTTTGAGGCCAGCCTGGGCTGGAGGGGTTACTGGAGTAGAGTCCCCCGCTGTTCATTTAGGTAGCGTCTGTGATTGCTTTCTCGCCGCCATGGCTGGGTGAGGTAGAAAAGACAAGGATCTTATGGCCCCAAAGCCTAAAAAATATAAATAACACTCCCTGTTTCTAGAAAGTTACTAACCCCTGCCCAACACATTTGTAGCAGTGTAGTATACCCAGATAATTAAGTTATACATTTTGATTTTTTTTAAAAATATATCAAATTGTAAGCTTATATCTTATAACCTTTAATTACTTAATGTAGCACTGCACTGCGAAGAGATTCTGGAGCCAAAACAAATGAAGCCGTCACTATTAAACAGCTGACAGTACCAGATTGGAGGGGCAGCCACAATAAAAAAAGATTTTCATTACTTCAAATTGTGGTCTCATTGTCCATAGAAATCAGAAGAAAGCAATTTTGAGGTTAGTTTTCATATGATTCCTTTTCCCTCTTAGGGTCTGGGGTTTGTTTTGTTTTTCTTTTTTTCTTTTTCAAAGGAGTTTTCCCCAGAACTAATTTAAAAGCTCAATCCAGCAGGCGTTTCTTACCAAATTTTGTGAGCATCTGTCTCGAGCCCATTTAGCCCCTGACAGACGCCCAGCCTCTCTTAGAATTCCCACAGATGTTCTGCGTCCAGAGAAAGGCCCACTTCCCTGTGCTGGCCCAGAGCTGGAGAAGAGGTGGGCCCACCAGTTGCGTTTTCGCTGGGGTTTTCCTTGCCGCCATTTCCTGCCGGTTGCCTCTGAATGGATTACAGATGGTCAGAAAAAGACTTCTTGGCACGGGGAGAGAGGACCAGTCTCCAGTGCTTTGTGGGAGAGGATTTATAACAGGATGGCAGTTTATGCCTACTGAGAATGGGCCTGGCTGCCGCAGGCCTGTGGGAGAAACTGGCTGCCTGTGGGCAGTGGGCCGCAGGAGGACAGCCATGGTGATAAGTCAGTGTCACTCTTCCTCCGTGCACCCCAGGCTTCTTCCAGTTCGGAAGAAGATAAGCCTGGGGAACAGCATCCTGAGGGAAGGTTTTGGTGTAGACAGTCCGCTCTTTTTTCTTTGTTTGCTTTTCCCACGGAGAGGTTTAGATAGTGTTGCAATTTCTCCTTGTCTTACTTTCTCTTTCCTTTGCTACAGTGTACTAGAATGTACTTACCTTTTACACTTTAAAACATACTTACCAAAACATCCAGTTAGTATTTTCAACATTTTAAAGCATATGGTTCAGCAACACCAAATGCATATACAGAGTTGTATGATCTTCATCTCCATCCTTCCAATTCTAGAACTCCTGCACAGTCGGAAACAGAAACTGTGTCCATTAACTAACAACGCCCCCTGTCTCCCTACTCCCAGAACTGGTGTGTGTGTGTGTGTGTGTGTGTGTGTGTGTGTGTGAGTTGGCCTGTTCCAGGCCTCTCGTAGAAAGGGAATCAGTCATTTGGCATTTATTCTCCTGACTAGCTTGTTTCACCGACGTTGAGGAGAATGTTGGAACTTTCTTCCTTTTTAATTTTTTTAATAATTTATTTTTACTTTATGTGCATGCGCATTGGTGTTTGAAGGTGTCAGATTCCCTGGATCTGGAATTGCAGACAGTGTGAGCTGCCATGTGGTTACTGGGAATTGAACTCAGGACCTCTGGAAGAGTAGCCAGTGCTCTTAACACTGAGCTATCTCGTCAGTCCACTTTCTTCCTTCTATTGTGGATGCCAACAAGTGCTTGCTGACAGAAGCCTGATATGTCTGTCTCCTGAGTGGCTCCCACAGTGCCTGACAAATACAGAGGTGGATGCTCTCAGCCAGTTATTGAACTGGGCACAAGGTCCCCAATGAAGGAGCTAGAGAAAGGACCCAAGGAGCTGAAGGGGTTTGCAGCCCCATAGGAGGAACATCAATATGAACTAACCAGTACCCCCAGAGCTCCCAGGGTCTAAACCACCAACCAGAGTACACATGGAGGGACCCATGGCTCTAGCTGCATATGTAGCAGAGGATGGCTTTCTTGGACATCAATGGGAGGAGAGGCCCTTGGTTCTGAGATGGCTCGATGCTGCAGTGTAGGGGAATGCCAGGACAGGGAAGAGGGAGTGAGTGGGTTGGTGAGCAGGTGGAGGGGGGATGGGGTAGGGGGTTTTTGGAGGGGAAACCAGGAAAGGGGATAACATTTGAAATGTAAATGAAGAAAATATCTAATAAAAGAAAAAAGAAAAAAAAAAGGTTCAACACAGTTCCGTTGCGCATGGGTACTACATTTTACTTACAGAAATTTGAGCGTGCTTTCTGCTTCTTTTGGCCATTGTGCATGATGCTGCTCCATGCCCACATTAGAGGCATGAAGAAAACTGGTTGGTGAGGGAGGGATCACCTTAGGCGTTGTCAGGCAGCACAGTGCTCAGGAACACCCTTCCTCCATCTGAAGCTGACAGAGATGGAGTGTAGTCCCATAGAATGGCTGTATGCAGCAGGCCGGCTCGGGATGCAGGCAAAGCTGACATCCCACTTGCCAGTCTGTGTAGCCCTTGGGTGATGCTGGACCAGAGGGGCTGCCACCTTCTAATGCACGGAGAGGAGTTTTATTGTCCCTTAGAGTACAGATAGTGCTGAGATCTGCAAAGGCCAATGGTGTGTGTGTGTGTGTGTGTGTGTGTGTGTGTGTATGTGTATATATGTGTGTGTGTGTGTAAAGTTATAGCTTGTATACAAACATGACAAGGAAGGAGAGCCACATGAAAGGGAGATTGACAAGCAAGGGTGTTGCTGACATGATTAACAATCAGATTGCTTGTTTGTCTTACATTTTTATTTTGCCTCTCTGTCTCTGTCTCTGTCTCTGTCTCTGTCTCTGTCTCTGTCTGTGTGTGTGTGTGTGTGTGTGTGTGTGTGTGTGTGCGCACACACAGTTACAACTCACATGTTGATGTCAGAGGATAACTTGCCATGTGGAACCCAGGGACTGAACTCAAGTTGTCAAGTTTGGCAGCAAGCCCCCTTACCTGGTGAGCCATCTTGCCAACCCTCATCAGGTTGCTTTTGTTTTTATAGTTTTAGTTTTCAGACAGACAGACAGATGAACCAGCACAGGCACAGAGACAGACAGATGATTCACCGTGCTGCATGGGGAGTCCCCTTTACATTTAATCCCTGGAGATCCATGGACTGCCAGGCCATCAGCTTAGCAGTAAAGAAGGCCGAGCACAGGCTGTGGCTCGGATCTCTGTTAACAGGGTGACCGAGCCCCGTCGCTGCCTGCTCCCGGGGTGACTTTAGGCAAGCTTCTTAGCCTGTGTGCAGTGAGCTGCATCGGCTGACACACCGCTGAGGGTCGAGAAATGGCAGCTGCTGCTGTCTAGCTGAGGGGCAGGCCTGAGAAGTTCAGGAGGTTGTGAACGTTCACTGCTGGGTTGTAGTTCAATTGAGGGATGAGCAAAAAGTGGGGCTGAATTTGAGAAACAGGGAGAGGCTGGGGGAAACTGAGTTTGAAAATGGCTAAGTTAGAGATGGGAACTGAAAAGAGTCCTGTAGTGGTGGGGAGCGGCCTTTGCGGCCTATGCTCCCTTTGGCGTTGATTTTTATACTTTCTTGGCTGGTCTTTACCTTGGCCTATATAACATCTCTGGTGAGGACATCCGTAAGTCTGGGAAGCCAGGAGAAGAGGGGTGCCTGAGAGGGTTGCCTACAGGAAATGCATTTCAAAGATCCAAGCACTTAGGTGTGGAGGTCTCTCTGTGCACAGAGGACGCTGGTATCTGACAGCAGTGGCCAGTGCATGCTGTGTGGCTGTGTGCATTCTTTACAAGGCACAGGGATAAGTTCGGGGGAGAGCCCCACAGTCTCTCAGAGCCTTAGTCTTCCCATCTGTAAAGTGGAGTCACCATAGGCATCTCACAGTGTTGTTGGGAAGTGGAAGCAGATGTATTGATGTGCGGTGATTAACTCCACACAGGCTTGCGGTGCATGGTGGGTAAGCTGTCCCTCCCATTGCCATTGAGTCTCCCATTAGGAGGGAAGACAGGAGGGTGGCTGTTCAGAACGAGGCTTCCTCATCACGCTGCACGTGGGCACAAAGTGGCTAAGAATGGGGCAGGTTCTCGGGAGACAATCTAGAAATGGCCTGAACCGGAAGCCCGGAGTGTGCACTCATGACCGAGCTTCTTCAGCCTTGGGTCTGAATCTTGGGAAAGGGTTCTTTTGGATCTTCACATTTCTCTACTCCTGAAGCCCTAGTCATGAGAATATGAGAAAAAAAAACAAAAAACAAAAAAAAAAAAAACAACTTCCAATTAGTCCTTGCCAGGAGTCAGCTCAGTTTTCACAGTGTTACAATCTGTGAGATGGGAGAGTGGTCAGCTCAAACACGATTCAATATAGTAAGACCAGACACTGGAGTGGACAGTAAAGTTAGCATTACTTTTTAAGATAAAGCACACAGTTGTAAGAAACACTGAAAGCCCTTGGTACAGTGCAGGATGTGAAGGTGGGTGAACTTGGGTCTCCACTGTGGACCTGCCTTTCCCTCAGTTTAAAGAGTGAAGAGGGAGGGAGGAGTGGCTGCCCTTGACCTCTCTGTGAATCCCAAATGGAAAACAGGAGAGAAGGAAGTGGCCCAGACATGCTGTTGTCACCCAGGGCCAGCATATCCTTAAGGGACCCTGATAACCTGCAGGCCACAGGGGAATCCTTGGGGGAACTGTGCCTAGGAGGCAGGAGGCAGCTAGAAACCAGCCAGTCATGGCTACTCCTCGCAAAGGGTGGGAAACCAGAGGCTCTGCCCAGTGATCCACTGCTTCATGGGGTTGGGTCTTTCAGCAGACCTGAGCATCTATCTCCCAGCCTGGTGTTTGAGTGGAGATTTGAGGGGATGATTAGTTGGTGGTCCTTCCTCTAGAAGATGGTTGGCTCATCTCTCATCTGTCAGGAGGGTTCTGATGGAGCTCACTGCTTTCTGCCCATGTACCCTTTCTGTGCCATCTGCCCGTTGTCATACAGAGATACTCTGGCAGGTGTGGTTGGTGTCAGGGAACATGCCGTGCCCAGTGACCAGCCTTTTGCCACCTATTGGAAAGGAAATGTTCTCTGTCCTCATTCATCCAAGCCCATTGACCTGTCCAGTTCCTCCCGGAGGCCTCTGGTGGCCCCTTGTCCTCAGTGAAGGAGAGCCTGGGTGGAGGAGACTGCCTCTAGGGTTGTAAGATTGGTTGGGTCTGCTGCTGTGGTCAGTTGTTATTTGTTGGAGCTGTGATTCTGGGGATGGAAGGAAGGTAGGCAGTCATGGGCGTTCTTCACATGATTCTCTTGTGAGTTGTCTTTTCATAGCTCTAGGTTAGTTGTGAGTTGGTTGGTATATTCATTCTGTCATGGTTTTACAAATGCTCTGCAGGCTAATCTACCATACTCAATCAGATTCCAATCTTGATTCTTAAAAAAAAAAAAAAAAAACTGTAACACTCTGACACATCGATAGTTACTCAGTCTTGACTAACGGACCCAAATAGCTAAGAAAAGAGAACCTCTGATTCCTAAGCCAGTGTTAGGCATCAGTGGACGCTGGCAAGGGCTCTCCTGTTTTAATAATTATGCTGTCAAGACAGGGCCAGTAAGAAAAACTGTCGTTTACTAAACAGCTATTTTCTCCCAGGTACCTCACATACATCAGCCTTTTGATCTTCCCACTGGGAACAGCCGCATAGGCAGGAGCAGACAAATACTGATTTGCTAAGATTTTACAGCTAATCCAGGACTCAGAGGAGGCGGAACTTGGGTCTTTCCATTTTGCCAGCCCAATACCCTCTCTCCTGTTCTCAGGGTTAAGAGTATCTATACAAGTGTGGTCTTCCTCGGCACTCCACATCGAACCCCGCGGTCAGCTCTGAGTACACCACCCCCTCTCTGGTTCTGTCTGGCCCTGCTGTTTCTTTCTGGTTGTTTCTTGTCTGGACCTGTTCTCTGGACATTGTAACTTGCCAGTTTTTCCAGGGTACTAGGTATCTTGTTGGATCATTCTGCTACAAAGGAACACGGGAGATCATCATGTCCACTGCCCTTTCCTTCTCAGATGTGAGAATCAGAAAGGGAAATTCAGACACATAAGTCAGCTGTCCGTCACCTGTCAAGACAGGCGAAGAGCATGAGATAAGTGGTCCTCAAAGGTACCCTTGCAAGGAACATGCCTCCCCATGGTGTCCCCTCTCTATGACACTTGGTTGATCTTGGGACTCCATTTTCTGTGTGTGTGCATTTTAAGATTAGCTTTATTGAGAAATAATTTATTTATAAATTTATTTATAAAACTGACCCCTCTAAAGTATTAAATTGTGTGTGTGTTGTCATAAACACCAAAATATGCAACTAATACTATCATCTAAGTTTACAGCGTTTTTATTTTTATCACTTCCAAGGAAATAGGATACTATTACCATAATCTTACCAGTATCTCACTAGGCTCTGGCAGTAGATTGTTCTGATCTGGGCATTTTGTAAAAATAGACCTATAAAATATATAGCCTTTTATGTATGGTTTCTTTCACTTAATAGTTTCAAGTTCCTCTATGTCGTAGTATGTATCAGTAGTTTGCTCCCCATTTTGAGTAAGTAGTATTCCATTGTTGGATATATCCACAACCAGGTGATGAACATTTGAGTTATGTCCACCTTTGAGCTATTATGAGTTATAGTATAAAACACATACCGATTTTTTTGTTTTGTTTTGAGTTTCTGTATGGACATACATTTTTGGTTTGCTGTAACATATCTTTCTGACTTTTTGAGCAACTATCAGACGGGTTTTCCAAAGCAACTGCCTGGATCTCCATTCCCAACTATGAGTCTTCCACATCTTACCATCATTTGTTATTGTCCTTTTTTTTTTTTTAAATCATGGTCATCCTGGTGGGTGAGGGGTAGCGTCCGGTGGCGACTTTGATCTCCGTTTCCCCGATAGCTAGCCACACTTGCCGCCTTTCATTCTGCTCATTGGCACGAGCAGCGGCCTTCTTTGAAATTCTTTTTAAGTGCTTTGCCAGGTTGGGCTGTGTCTCTTTGTGATTGACTTTTCTATGCGGTTGTGCTCTGTCTTCTTGAAGGTGCACTGAAGCACATGGGCTTTTTATTTCTGGGCCGTCCCAGGGATCAAATAGTTCTTTCGCTGCTGGTGATTTATGCATCATTTTGAATTTACACCTGTGTTCTTTTCTGAAGGTGTTGTGGCTTCAGCACACACATTCCTGTCACCCCTTCACGTTGAGGTCCAGTTGTTTCTGTAGGTGGTATGAGGCCCAGGCCTGAGTCTGTTCCTTTTCCTGTGTCTGTCCAGTTGTCTAACACTATTGTCAAAGGTTATGACTTTTCCTCATTGGCAAGATTTGCTTCTGGACTCAGTCTGCTCTGGTGATCTGTTTGTTTAGTCTCATGCCAGTAATGTACTGTCTTGGCAACTGTGGCTTCAGAGGAAGCTTTTGAAATTAGGAAATCCAATGCTGTGGTTCTGGCACAAGACAGTACAAGACCATTGAATCTCTATATGGATCTGAGGGTCACTTTACAGTTTGGGAAAGAAGAAAACGAAGGCAGTTCAGATTTTCAGAGAGGCCATGCTGTACCCGTGTGCCAGCTGAGGCACTTGGGCCACTGTTTTAGTGGTCTTTCCGTCACTGGGTTAAAATTACCTGTAGTAGCCGACTTATAAGATGGATTCATGGTTTGAGAGGGGCCAACCGTGCTTAGCTGACATTGTCACTCTCGGGCCAGCGAAGAGGCAGCTCATCACGGGGCTTTAGGGGCTGGGATGAGAACATTGCAGAAGCAGCTAGTCATCTGTGGCAGCTAGGAGGCAAACCTAGGTTCCGGTATTTCCTGACA
The DNA here is from genome assembly GCF_900095145.1 of Mus pahari. Taxonomy (NCBI): domain Eukaryota; kingdom Metazoa; phylum Chordata; class Mammalia; order Rodentia; family Muridae; genus Mus; species Mus pahari. Next base: position 31,648,105 of record NC_034596.1, read on the forward strand.
GGGCATACCTCTAACTCCCTTCCCAATGGTGCCTCATTACATTCGTGGGCCTCTGGGGCCACATTCAGAGTCCACATTGTAGCCCCTGTCCTGACACTAGAACTTTCCATGCATGCATGGGTGTCAGAGGCTTGCCTTCTGGCCTTCAGTTCCTCATTTCTGTCATCTGTGTGTGCAGTTTCTACAGGCAAGGCCACACTCCTGGGGTTAAACTTATTCATAAGTGTCTTGTGTTTGCATCGCTATGGTCAATGGAATCTTAATTTCACTTTCTGATTGCTCATGACTAGGGCATAGAAACACATACAGCTGGTTGTGTCTCTACTTTTCTAGATTTAGGAATGTCCTTCCTTTGCAAGGCTGTCTGCATGTAAGACAATGAATGTTGTTTACAACAAGTGGATTTGCCTTTCTTCTTTCCGGTTGCCCTGTGGAGAAACCCCAGTGTGACACTACACCAGAAGCGTTGAGAGTGGACTCCTTGTCATAAGCCTGTTCCTGAGGAGAAAGCTTTCTGTCTTTCCCTGTGAAGTATGCTTTTGCACTGTGGGTTTCTCAGAAATCCCCTTCCTCGTGTGGACAAAGCGTCTTCTGCCCCTCGCGCGTGCGTGGTGGTTCTTCTCTTGAAGGTTGTTGGATTTTCGTCCTGTGTGCTTTCCGCATCCATCCACATCCGGTGGCATGGTTTCGTTATTCATTCTATTAATAAAGAGTTTTACTTGGATTGTTTTCCCTGGGTTGAACCACTGGCACGTGGCCAGGATGGATTCCATGGGTTGGTGATGTCTGATCCTGTTACTGAGTGCGCTGTGGGAGAATTTGGTCGAGAGGATCTGTATACCTGCCTTTTCTTGGCTTATGATGTCTTTGGACCCAGAGTTGGAAAGTGTTCTGTGTGACTCACTCTTGGTGACAAAAGCGACGTCAAGTGACTTCAGAGGCTGGGTCACTGCGGGTCTCTCTCGGCTTCTACATTTCCTGGAACACTTACTCTTGGCTTTTTTTTCTTGGAATCTATCTGCTAGTCTGTGAGAAGCCTAAGCCCTTTAGGGCATAGGTACTCTGGTGACAGCACTGACTGGTCTTCCTTCCAGTGAACACCCAGCCTCACTGCTCAGCCATGTGGGTGGGCGTCTTCACCCAGCCCAGCGGATCTGTTACGTGACTCAAAGGAAATCTGTCCAGGTGGGTCTATTTGGCCCACGTGAGAGATCAGAATGATTTTAAGACACAGAGAATGGGAATGGTTTACTAAACAATGACAGAGCAAAAATCTGTGAGCTTCAGCCATCTTTTACACAAACCTTCCTGTAAGAACACTGAAAGTAGGCTGAGGGGCATTTTTCTTTTCTCCTGTTTCCAGCAAAATCACCATATGACCAGAAGGTAGCAGTGAAAAGAAAGAGGGATATTCCACCTGGTAGGACACCCTACCTGGTGGGACACCACACCTGGGTGGCCACCTGTGGTAGTTATCATTTCATGGCTGTGACCAAATCATCTGAAGGAACAACTTCAAGAGAGGAAAGATTTGTTTGGGGTTTCAGTCCTGTGTCTCTGGGGCTGTTGATTCTGGGACTGTGGTGATTCCGAATAGCAATGAGGCAGGAACCTGGGGCAGAAGCAGTCCCCATGTAGCAGATAGAAGAGGCCCCTGGGACTAGATATAACTTTCAAAGTGACCTACTTCCTCTAGCTAGGCTCCTCCTCTTAGGATTTTCAGCACCTCTCCAAATGGTGCCTAGCTGGGGACCAAGCATTCAAACATTCTTCTTCATATGGTGGCCAAGGATGTACTTTTTTTTGATTTGGGATTTTATTTGCTTATTGAGACAGAACCTCACACGTTCCCCAGCTAGACTTGAACTTTCTATGTATCTGAAGATGAGCTGGAACCCCTGTTCCTCTTCCCTTACCTCCCAAGCGCTGAGATTATAGGCCTGGGCCTTTATGTCCAGTTTATATGGTGCCCAGAATTAAAACTTTATGTGTTCCAGGTAAGCACACTCTACCAACTGAGCCATAGCTCCAGTCCTCTCCTCTCCTTTTCTCCTTTGCAACAGGGTCTCAGGTAGTCAAGGGTGTCCTTGGACTTGCTGTGCAACTGAGGATGACCTTGACAGTGGTGGGAAAGCACGTATTGAGAACTGTATCTGCCTCTGCTGGACCTCAGGGAGGTTTTGCTTTAGCATAGGACCAACCATAAAACTGACTGGCATCTGAGCCAATCTGCTCCTTCACCCTCCTACATGTACCTGTGGTGTGACAGCTCTCTGTGCCTCGCCAGTCTTATTAAGCCTGTAGTGTTTTATTAGCTGATTCCCCCCCCCCCCCACATCCTAACTTCCTGCTGGTCTCAGCCACAGGGGAAAGCAGCTGAAAGACCCTGAAGAGACAGGCATAATCTGGTCACCAACACCAGGACCAGAGTGGGGAGGGCCACAGGCACACGGGAGAGCTTGATAGGCCACATATAGGCCAAATCCACACCAACCTGACAGGCCACCATTTGACAGTGCCATTTAGGAACTAACCAAGCAAATCTGTCTCTTGAATGCTTGGGTGTTGGCTCTCCTTGCTGTGATCTATGTGTGGGTAAACCCTATTCCATATACTGTTCTGTCCATTTTCATAATTTTGACTATGCATCTCAAAACCACAGCAAGATATCACTCCATATCTGCTTGGATGGATAGATACTAACTAATGTGCATCTTTTTTCTTTAAAGAAAAATGGAAAGTGCAAGTATTGTAACAGGGAAGTTCACAGTAGCACAAAGGTAGACTCAGTCACATGTCTATAAAGCAGTGAATGGGTAAACAGAAAATGTGGTTCATCGTAGAAAGAAATGAATGTAGCTGACACTTGCTACATTGTAGACACATCACAAAAACCTTGTGGCGAGTGAAGGAAAGATGTATTCCTCTTACTGTATATAATGTTTCTATGAACTGTCCAGAGTAGGGAAATTTATAGGGATAGAAAATAGATTCAAGGTTGTCAGGGCCTGGGCAAAGAATGGAATTGGGAAATGTGGAATTTCTTTTTGGAATGTTGAAAACATTCTGGAATTGCATAGTGGTGATGTTTGTACACATTGCGAATCGTACACTTTCAAGTGGCTCAACTGATGACTTTGGATTGTATGAATCTTCAAAATTTTCCAAGACAAAGCTGTACTCTACTTTCGTGGTTCTTGCTGTTGAGTAACAGCCTGCATTGTTTCCCCACAGAGGTGCTTTCCCAAGGCAGCAGGGACAAATGGGAGAGTGGAGAGTGGGCGCTTCCTGGAGAATCCTGACAAGGCATGAAGAGTCTAGTTTTGGAGCACAGTGTTGTGATGCATCTTGCATTCCAGCCAGGCAGCTCCAGGCAAGCTCAGCCTGCCCATACCGTTTAACCCCCCCCCCCCCCCCCCCCAAAAAAAAAAACCCAAAACAATGGCTAGTAAAGTCCTGGTAGAGGCTGAGTGCTTTCCATCACCCCCCCCCCCCCCCGGAAATGAGAACATTCATTAATAAACACGTGTAACATGCTCGTTATGTGCTAGGCATCAGTGTTGGTCCCATTTCGAAGCTGAGGAGACAGGGAAACCTGAGGGATAGGAATCCCCAAGGTCAGTGAAGCAGCCAGACACTGGCTGGGCAGTGCTTTCCCTCCCAGGTATTCTGGTCAGCATCTGGGTTTTTGTACTCTATGCCGCGCGCGCGCACGCGCACGCGCACGCGCACACACACACACACACACACACACACACCTCCAGGGTTGTTGCTGAGATCCAGTGCAATTAGACACCGTGAAGCTCATGAACACCACTGAGATACGGCACACGCAAGGCCCCGAGTTCTCCTGCCTCAGATATTAGCAATTAGATTTACAGGAAAAGCACCTGGGCCTCATCTGCCTGAGTGAGGCATTTCACCCCTCCCTTAGAGGCCTCCCTTCTAGACTTCACCAAGGAAATTAGAGTTGAAGAAATCTTGTCCAGACGTCCTGTGCACACAGAAAAATGTTCTCAAAAGGCTTCCGCAAGGCTCTGGAGTTGCCCTTATGCTGTAGGGCCAGGGCGTGGCAGCAAAAGGGATGGGCCCTGGGGTGCTCGCTGCCACTGGGTCAGGTAAACCTAGAAGGGTGGGCCACATATCTAGGAAGGCACATGCTTTGGATGTGGAAATGGGCCTATGGGTAGCAGATACACCTTGCTTCCTTCCCTGAGCACCTGGTCCTGGAGCTAGAGCAAGCATTAGATAGTTGGTTTTGTTTGTTTGTTTGTTTGTTTGTTTTAGTTTTATTCTGTTTTAAGCCACATAGGGCAAAGTTTTTACCCCGAAGAAGATGGAAAGGGTAGAGCTGAGACAGGGTGTTTAGATTTGGGAAGGCTGGCTAGAGGGCCCCGCATGCTGTCAGGCTGAACCCTGATGAACTCTGAGAGGTTAGGCCTTGGGCCTCTAACACAGGCAGGTCACAAGCCAGCCTGCTTCTGCCTGCTTGGGCAGTCTGCCACTCCACCCAAGCTCTTTTTCCTGCAGTGGTGGCCAGTTCACAGATGTCCAGTTCTCTAGAACCTTCTCTTCAGCCCTCCGATTGATCCCCCTTCTTCCAGGTCTTGCCTCTCCACTCTGGCCTTACTGTCAGCAGGGGGATTTTTTTTTCCAGAGCTACTACTGCCCTGTAGTTTATCTTCATAGCTCCCCAGGGTGTACCCAGAAAGGTATTTATACCTTCCTGCCACGCGAGTCTTAGCCTCAGCCACTGCTCCCCTGTTCCCCACCCCCACACGTGTGTCCCTGTCCTCTGCACAGATGTCCTATGCTCCATAGATCTTCCATTTCTCACAGCTGCCTCTGGCCCCTTCCTACCCAGGGCCCAGGTCAAATGAGGTTTCCCCGACTCCACCTCCCCCACAGCCCTGTGCAGAGTTCACGGAGTCGGGAGCACACTGTTCAGGTGTCTCTGTTCCATCACTTATTGTCCACGTGACTGTTCCTTGTCTTCCCCATGGGCTCTGGGCTCCTTTTCGCGGAATTTCCCTAGCCTGGCATACAGCAAGGGGCTTAATCAGTGCATTTTTCTGGGGGTGTGCGTAGATGCTCAGGGCCAAGAAAGTATACTCTCCGATGACCTCTAGCCCACACAAAGGACGTAGCTGAGGGTGCAGTCTCCTGTGGGGGCAGATCACTTCTTCCCCTGACTTGTGGATATTCTGAGTAGAGACTGGAGAGAGAGGAACAGTTTTTCTGACTTTGCGCTATGGTAGCTAGCAGCTGCCACAGGGTTGCCCAGGTGAATAGTGCAGGGGAGATCACGTGGTCTGCCAGGCCGCCTGTGCTGACCAGTGCCATCTGAAACCCACTTCAGAGGGGGAAACTGCTGGAATTCACATCGTGGCTGGGCCATTGGGAATGAGGGCCAGTAGTGTGATGGGCTGACATATGGAAATCCCCTTGCTAGATTAAATATGCCTGGGAGGGAAGTCAGACCAGCAGGCAACCATCGTCCACCTTCAGGTTTTGATTTTCAAGTGCATGAGATCCACAAGGTGTTTCCCCCCACCCCCTACCCCCCGCCCCCCACCCCACCCCCACTCTCCTTCCCTGCAGTAGCTTCTTAAAACCTGCTCTTAGCTGAGCCCTTTCCTGGAACAGTCTGCCATTTGGCCTTTGTAAAAGGGAGCCTCTGTATTGGTATCTAGAACACCCGCAGCTGATTTATGTCATACTCTTGGGTTGGCTGGCTTTGCATGGGTGGCTTCCCTGAAGTGGAGTGGGCAATTTGAAGATTTCTGCAGTGACCTGGAGAGGGATGCTTGCTTTGCACAGAGATGGAGCAACAGATCCGACCACTTTCCTGTTAGGAGTGGCAGAGGTTCCTAAGAGTCCCACTCAGTACGGGGAAAGAAAAGCAGCAGCCAGCTGTACACTGCAGCCAGATCTTCACTTGGGGCAATGGATTGACATTGGCGTATGCCTGGAATCCGAGACCTGGTTGGTGAGTTGCCCAGGGATTCTGAAGTTCAGATCAGTTCCATGGTGCCCTGTGCCCGTGTTCCGGTGCCAGACTTGGAAAATGATTAGTAGGGAAAGGACTTGTGGAAAACGAGGCTTGTCAGCGCAGCTGCTCCTTACTGTCTCCGTGTGTGTTGGGCGTGGAACTCGTCCTGAAGGACATTGAACAGTTTTTAAGGTCCGGAGTTTCCAGCCCCTGTTCCCTGCTGGGATTTCACGGACCTGCACCCTAGGCGACACCCCTTGTGCGCAAATGCTGACTCCCCGAGGGCGTGGCCTTGCCGCAGCTGCTCCTCTCCAGACCTCCAAGGCTAATGTCAAGTGCTCCCAGTGTGTGGAATTCTGGCTGAAAGTGAGTGAGTGATTGAGATGCTTTTTCCCATAGAACCGCTCCTTTCTGGTATAGGTATTTTCCGATCAACCCTTATGCAAATAGCGGAGGAGGAAAGTAGGAAGTGGTAAAATGTCGAGGGTTCGTCTGCTCCTGCTGTAGGCTCCGCTGAAACCTTTTGATTTTCCATTAAAAAAAAAAAAAAAAAAAGGAAGGAAGGAAGGAAGACAGACAGCCGCCCTTGGTGTGGCACTGGCAAGCAGACACGGCCAGGAGGCCTGTGTCTTTTCTCCTCTGCTTCTTCCAGGTGGGATTACGTTGGAAAACGGAACTGTTACGGGTCTCTTGGTCACAGGTTGCTCTTTATTGTCTACCCTGCCAGGGGAAGTTATTGATTTGCAAATGGCAGTATTCCTTTCCACATCCTTTGCTGGAGGCTGGAAGGAGAAGATTTGCTTCAGTCTTAGCAAAAACACTGTGGAGCCCAGCTCTTGTTTTTAGGATTGGCTCCAGCGAGAGCAATCTCTCGTGTGATGCCATTCTCTAGGGAGGCAGGCGATTGGCAAAGGTCCACACGGTCTAGCACCCTCATCTCTCTCTCCTCTCTCTCCCTTCCCTCTCCCTCCCTCCCTTCCACTCTCCCTCCTGCTAAGGATCAAACCCAGGGCCTCCTGGATCCCAGTCAGTTTCTTTCAGCCACTTCTCGGCTCTCTCTCCCATCATCAGATGTAGATTCTGGGAGGAGTGAATCTTTGGCAAGTGGTTCTGGCCCTTTCTTTGGGGATTAGGGGCTGGGGTAGTGTCATTGGCTCAGGCGACCTTTCCAGTAATAGAAATCAGTACCTTTGTGAGATCAGGATTCAGTGGGCACCTCCAAAAGAGTTCCAGGTTACTGGGTATCAGGACAAGGAAGTGGACAGGGACTTGTGGATGTCCTTTACTTTTAACACCTGTCTCATTGGGTCCTCCTAAATTTCAGAACCTCCATTTTCATTTTGGTTTTGAGGTTTGGAAATATTTGCCCCCTACATTCTGTCCAAAAGGCACTTTCCTTCCTTCCCCTCCAGCCCTCCAGGTCCAGAGGACCCTCAGGGGTGTCACTTCCCTTCTTTTGACTTGGCTTGGGATGCACAGTTAGCCAGCCTAACGCCTTCCCTTCACCCCAGGAATGACTCAGGTCACTTCCCCTCAGACTGACCTTGTTCTTAGTACATTTCCCTGCCCGACCCTGTCAACCCTTTCAGGAAGTTCTGAGGGCTTTTCTGTTATTCTGCCCTCATTATGTTTTTGATAAGAAATAAGGATGCTCCCTGTTAAATCTTTTGGTGATTTGAATAAGAATGGCCCCTATTGGCTCATATATTTAGATGCTTAGTTCCCAGAAAGTAGATAGGTTTGAAAGGATTAGAAGGATTAAGAGGTGTGGCCTTGTTGGAAGAAGTGTGTCATTGGGGGTGGACTTTGAGGTATTTATGTATGTATGTATGTATGTATGTATGTATTTATTTATAATTTGATTTTTCCAGACAGGGTTTCTCTGTGTAGCCCTGGCTGTCCTAGAACTCACTCTGTAGACCAGGCTGGCCCCGAACTCAGAAATCCACCTGCCTCTGCCTCCCAAATTCTGGGGATTAAAGGTGTGTGCCACCACTGCCTGGCAGCTTTGAGGTTTTGAAAAGCCCATGCCAGGCCTAGTCTCTCTGCTACAGATCAGGATGTAGCTCTGGGCTACTGATCCAATGGGTACATGCTGCCATGCTCCCCACCATGATGACAATGGACTAAACCTCTGAAGCTGTAAGTCAGCCCCAATTAAGTGCTTTCTTTTATAAGAGCAGCCTTGATCATGATGTCTCTTCCCAGCAGCAGAACCACAACTCAGACAAATCTCTAGATTTGTCTTTTATTTTATTTTTAGAAACAGTATGTTTATTGCTCGTTACGTGACAGCCCCCTCAGTTAATAGGGGTTTTCTGTGCTTTATGAATATTGGCTTTGTTGTGGTTTCATGAAGGATCTGAAAGCTCTTGCTGACCACAAGAGAAAACTGCCTCCATTTTATAAAGAAGTAGATTCCAGGTCCCTCATGAGGCACTGACTTACAAGACTGTAACTTGCAGGACCACAGGTGAAGTGAGGATTATTTCTCTCTCAGTGAACCCTAGAACTGAAATGTAGATGCAACGGAATCTAAGCCACACCAACAAGCTTGGAGTTACCCCATCCACCTTATGCCCTTGACCGCTCTAGGAACTTTTAAGTTATTATAAAATTAAGTTAGCATGTATTGCTAGATGATGGTGAATTCCATTGGTGCATTTCGTTTTTTAAACAGGGTCTCACGCTATAGCCCAACCTAGTCTTCAATTTCAGATGATCCTGCCCCAGTGCTGGGAATGTGCGTGTGAGCCTCCACGCCTGCTGCAGATTATACCGTTTTTGAAAAGCATACCCTGAGTGTCCAGAGGAGCATGGGGCCAGGAAAGAGAAGCCCCTGCTTGGCCTGCGTGGGCCTCGGGCTGTGTTGCCCCTCTGCTTTGAATCTTAGGAACATTCTATGGTTCCATTCCAGAAACATCTGTCATCAGCCGCCTTCTACCAACACTAATTGAATATGACCTCCTCCCTTTAAAGGTAGCAATCATGTTCTGTTGTTTTGGATATCAAAACTGACTCCACAATCCCTAGAGGACATTCTAACACCTAAGAAATCTGCCCCTAGGTTCTCAGTGGCATGGCTGGAAGCGGGAGGACTTCTGTCTTGCCCTGACTTTTCTCTCTTTGCTATGCCTCTCTGCACGGCTCCGTTATGAAGGAGCAGCCTCAGATTTCATATGAGGAAGCGTGTCTGTCTCTAATTTTCTCAGTTATTCTTTCTCCTGTTCCCTCAATATAATTTAGAATACTGTTGCTACACTGCCTGCTCTCAGTGGCTGAGAAGATGAAAGCAATTGCTGGCCTAGAAGAGATGCGCAGACTCACCAGATAATAGGAAGAGACTTTTAGCAGCGACCATCCAAGAAAGCAGTTGGCTGTTTGTACGTCTCAGGATGTTTGTTAGGGTATTTGGCTGTGATGATTGTCCCTCTGGGAATGTAAGCTGTAGAAATGAATGTATGTCTATGCATATACAAACACAGGCTTGTAGACAAGGACTTGTAGTGCTCTACTGTTCCTAAAAGTGGAAGAGATGGCTTAGCTAGCAGCACACTGGATGCTCTTCTAGAGGATACAGGTTCAATTCCCAGGACCCACATGGTGGCTCACAACATTGTATGATTCCAGTTCTAAGGAATATGATACCTTCTTCCGGCCTCTAAGGGCACCAGACACACCCATACTTATTGTTTGTTTGTGGAAACAAACGTCTATTTGAGCAACATACCCACATACATAAAATATAAATCATTTACTGATTGATTGTGGTGGAAAAGCCTGTAGGCCCAAAGCTAGGAGAGTGGTTAAACCATTGTGATAACACCCGTTCAGTGATATCCTGAACAGTTCATTGGAGCTTTTTGTCCAAAAGGACATCTGAGACACTTGACCTATGTTCCTTCCCAGGGGACTGAAGGTAGGGTGTATGAGACAGAGTCCTTCCTGTAAAGCTGGCTCAAGTTTCTTGATGCAAGCAGTGGAGCAGAAGATGGGGGTATAATTGAGGCAGGGGAACCTGTGTGAGCAGCGGGTACCAGGGAGGCTGCAAACTTCAGCTTCAGCCCTAGGCAGTGAGGCAGACTGGCAGGGGCTGGAGAACAGAAGGGCTGAGCTACTTCAGAGGGACGCTTGGTACACAGGCCAGGCTGCGTCCTCTCCACCAGTTGTGGTTTTGAATTCAGAACCACAGAGATGTTTTGGGAACGGTAATCAGTCTGGAGTGTTACCTCTGTCCCCGTGCTTAAGCCAATTCCACAGCAGACTGTAGTGTTCCCAGCTCTGCGCTTTAATACAGATCAGAAGTAACCACCACTGCTTTGGGTCAGCTGCTGTCATGAAATACGTTTTGATGATAAATTAGGCCAAACTCGGGTGCAGGGCTTTACTTTTCTGATCTGTGGGTAATTAGCCAGCTTCTTACAGTCCCCACAGTTTATTCCCCAGGTGCAAATGCTTTTAAAATACTTGGGATTATTTTCTGCTTATTTCTATAATTTAAGATAACTACCACTTCCTGCTATTTATAGACCATTTAAAACATGTGTTTTGTAATAAATAGCATTTTCACAAGAATGAAGGGCTCTTTCATGGAAAGATCCCCTTCCCACCAAGCTGCCAGTGCCTGACCTTCCAGCAGACTTCTGGAGTAGTGTCTCATCCCATTGGCCCCGGAGCTTACGTGCTGATAACTGTGTGTTACGCTGAAGTATCATGCGTCCTTCCTTAAGCAATTCCTATTTCTCCAGGCCTTTGTGGGAAATCATGCGAAGGATGTGACGCCATAGACATTCCACTAAGCTGCCTGTCTCCGCCTGCTCAGTATCTCTGTTTTCAGAGATAGCCTGTGCCTCCTGTTTTGGGCCTTCCTGGGATTTGGAGGACCAGATGAGCCTGGGTCTCTGCCCTCCTCCTCCTTTCCCAGTGGCATTTAAGATGTGTCCACCTATTATCCAGAAGCATCCAGAATGTCGCCAGCATGGGTTGGGGCTGTTCACATCAATCTGACAGGTTTTGGCCATTTAACAGAGTTTGGATGCTAGTGGGGTGTTGGGTGAGAACAGGGAAAAGGTAAGCCATGCAGCCATGTTTATATTCAAATGCTTCAAACGTTTCCCGTGCTTCCCCGGCCACAGGCCTTGCCACATGATTGTCTTTCAAGAATGATTTCTTTTGTTCACTTGTTGCTCAGCTCAGCTCACAGACTTGGAAATTTGGAAGCAGCATTCCATGACAGATTGCTTTCCAGGCATTTTAAACCACCCAAGAGTTTTTGCAGATCAATTTAGGGGACCTGCAGCATGTCCTGGTGTTCCCTCAGCCTCTCTGCCTAGTGAGGAAACCGAATGGTGCTCATAGGGCTCAGTTTAATTGTAGCAGCATCCTTTGTGTGACCACGGTGGGGTCAGGGCAGGGAAACCTGAACTCAGTCACTAATGAGCTGTGTGACAGTGTACAATCTACACTTGCTCCCTCTCTGGGCTGGCGCCTCATTCTTTGAGGGGAGGGGATAGAGGGCTGAGAGTCTTACTCGGTCACTCAAGCTAGCCGTGAACTCACTGTGTAGCCTTCAGAGAGATGCTCAGCAGTTCTTTCTCAGCCTCCCAAGTGCTGGGATTTCAGGCGTGAGTCAAGTTTGTTCACCTGTACCTTATTCTTTATTCAATTTGTACACAAAGCCTTGGACCACAGGAGGAGGCACCATTCTGAAGGACTGAGAGTCCAGCAGCCCCTGAGTGACCACTGAGATTCTTTTTGAGGCACCTCAGAGCTCCTGAGAGCCCAGCTTGGGAGGCCTTGGACTGGAAGATGTCTGGGGAACCTCCACGGAACAGCTCTGATCCTTCTCATTAGCATGTTTACTGCTCTGTTGAGATGGCAGCTAGGGTCATGAGATACAAATCTCTTGTTTCTAGAGCCACTGGGCAGGGCCTGCCGTGGTGTAAAGGTGGGTTTTTTGTCACCGTGCTTGGTCTCTCTGTGTAGAGAGTCAGGGATGCAGCTCCCATACAGTTTAGTGAAGATGGGCCTGCTGGTTTCTGGCCAAGCGTCTCTGGATGGGAAGCCTCCCACAAGCCTGTAAGAATGCAGGAATTCGTTCCCGAATTGCTCGCTGTTGATTCATTATGTTGATCAGGGCTGCTTTATGGCTCAGATCTTATCTCTTATTGCCAAATCATAAAAATCATGCCTTAGGTATGTCTGACATTTCTCACAAGGTCACATCTGACTTATTCCAGCCACAATGACCCCTGGGACAGGGGTTGGGGGAAACGGGCATAAAACCCTCTTGTAGTAACAAACCAAGACATGCCACAGGTATGAGACATCGTCATTGTGGTTGATGTTGTTATGTGTAAAGTAGGACAATCCCCTAAAGAGTTAAGCGAAGGCCCAATGGATAAAATAGGTAAACGTGGAATCCATATTGCCATCCAGGAGTACAGTGACATGAGCCAAAGATCTCCTGACAGTCCCTGAGTCCTCTTCTTCAGCTTTGCTAAAGAGGTTCAGTGAGGGGCTCAGACGCCTGCTTCACTCCTGGACCTACGTCTGATACTTGACATGATTTGTTTGGTCAGGGACTGAGCCTGAGGCATTGGGAAAATTGAGGTAATACTTAACACTTGCTGGCTCTGGTAGGGCACTTGTCCTGAGTGTGGTGACAAGGACCTTTTATGTTTTCTCTTATGTAGATTGCTCCTGGAGCACCTGGAGCTTTTGCACAGCTTCCTCTTGGGTCATGTTTCTCTCCTCACCTGACCGGAGCAGATTGAAACAGTGACCATGTTTCCGTCCACTCCTCCTAGTTCAGAGAGAGGCCTTAGCTCACCCAGGCCATCAGTGTCTTAAGCGCATGTGATTTCATAAATGTAAACAGTGTGTTGCTTCTGAGAGGAAGCTGTTTTTTTTTTTTTTTTCTTCTCTGTCATGGAAATAACCTTACTTTCAGTGAATGTGGTTTGATAACGCTCACTGAGGTCTGTGATTTGGGTTAATGTGGAGGACGGGGAAGCTGGCAGAAGTGTAGATCTTCTCAATGGGTGTGTATGAGTGAGTATTTGTAGCTGTTAATTAGATTAATTAAATTACCATAAAATCACCATCATTTCTCCTCCTCCTCCATGTCACACAGAGCTGTCTCTCTAAATGGGAAATGGCTGCTTTTGCCCTTGCTGTTTGAGCACCGAGCACGTCAAAGGTATTGATTGCATTCTCTGAGTCACAGACTGGGGGCTACCTATTTGTTCCTTGTCCCCAGAGAAAAGGCAAAGAAGAGAACTTAGCTGATATTTAAATTCTCTCTTCTTTTACTCTCATCAAAGGCCTTAACCCCACAAAAGGCCTGTGATTAGGTTCTCCATAGGAATGGCTCTCTGTGCTTAAGCTGGGGACTCCCTTGCAGGGGAGGCAGCCTTTGCTCACAAGGTCTCCTCTCAGTGAACTCTCTAGCACTCCGTCCTTCCTCTCCTTCCGCTCTTCCTTCCCTCTGGGTTCTGCTTCAAGCAAGCTCTGAACCCTGTGGGTTTTGCTTCCCACTACAAATAATAGGTTTTCTCTTCCCAGAGCTTCATCTGGTCACCTTGATACAATGGGGACCCCCCTGGGGAGAGGGAATCACAGTAGATCAGTTCTCAGCCTGTGGTTTGTGACCCCTTTTGGACGACCCTTTCACAGGGGTCACATATCAGATAGCTCGTATATCAGATATTGACATTGCAATTCATAACAGTAGCAAAATTACAGTTGTGAAGTAGCAACCAAAACAATTTTATGGTTGAGGTCACCACGACATAAAGTTAAAGGGCTGCGCATGAGGAAGGTTGAGAACCATTGCCCTTGATCAAGTGGGCCGGCCTGTGAGCATTTTCCTGGTTGCTGTCTAATGTGGGAAGTCCCAGCGGACTATGAAGAGTGCTCTCCTGCGCTGGTGGGCCAGGGGCTGTCTAGGAAGGGGTAGAGATTAAGCTGGTAAACAGAGCTCCTCCATGGTGTTTGCTCCCGGTTCCTGGCAGCTAGTTCCTGCACTGCTTTCCCCTCAGTGATGAACTGTAACTGATTAACCCTTCCCTTCCCAAGGTGGCTCCGGTCATAGTGTTTTATTACAGCAACAGAAAGCAAACTCCGACAGTCCTTGAAAATAGTGGCTATTCCACTTGGTATGTAATATTTACACAATGATTGTTATAATTTCCTATTGGTTGGTGGACTGATTCAATCTGGTCTTGAATTCACCGTGCAGCTAGCCTAGAATAGCTTCAAATTCACTATGTGGCCCAGACAAATCTGGACCTGGACATTTTCCTATAACAGGCATGCACCACTACATTCAACTCATTGTTTTCCTTTATTGGCTCTTCAGCCCTTACCATCATATCCACCAGCCTTGCTGGCTATGCCAGTGTTGCTTCAGGGTGTTGGCTTATGTTCCCTCTATCTCTTCCCTTCCCATAGCTGCTGTGAGTGCCTGGGTCTATCCAGCCCAGGCTGTTTTAGGTAGCTCCAAGACTCCGTCTTCTTATCTTTCTCCCTTTTCTGGGAGGGAAACATTGGTGTCACCGGGCTCTCTGATGTATGAACAGGAGTCTTCTGGGATTTGGACTCAGGTCCTTAATCTTTTTTTTACAGTGAATATGTAATATACGACCTGTCCCAACACAAGACCTCTCAACACTAGCCAAATACCAGAAGGTCAAGTGGCGGTAAAGTAAGGAATCCAAACTGCCAAGAGTCAGCTCTGGACCCCACCACCTGCTAGCTCTTTCTTCTTGGGCAAGTTACAAAATTTTCATGCTTCTAATTTCTTGTATGTCAAGCCAGGGTGGCCATTTTGAGCTGCTTTTTTTTTTTTTTTTTTTTTAAAATCTAACCCCCCTGTAGTGTTTCCCTGCAGGAATATTGATGTTTTTGATTATAGGATGCAGTTCTAGACTGCTGGGTTTGACATACTGCACACTGTACGTACTACCTCACTGAAATCTGATAAATTTGATTTGGGAAACCCACTGGGCCCCAGAGCTTTGGACAAGGGACTGTAGATCCTTAAAAGCTACTTCATAGGGTTGTTGGGAGGATTAAACAAGATATTTTACAGAAAGCTTTTGGCACAACTGTCAGACTGTACAGCGCTCCATAAACACTGCTATTATTATCCTAGAGACATGAAAAAGTACTGTGTCCATAAGAACAGTGGTTATTTTACCGCAATAAAGACGGTTATTTTTTCTTAATGAATAGCTTAAATGTTTAATGAATGATATAATAATGAGTTTTACTGCCTGGACATGAAGACAGTATGCTGTTTATTTTGGAAAGAAGTTCAGAAGCCAACAGAAGGAATTTGTTTAATCAAATGTGAGTGCCACTATGATTTTTTTTTTTCCCCTGAGCTTCTCTGTTCTGCTGTGGATGCTGGCTGGAGCATAGACCAGGCTGGCTTGTCATGGTGACGGGGTGTGTTTCTGACCCCGTTAGTCCAAATGGGAGCTCCTGTCTCTCTTTTCCTTTGTCCTCTATGGCAGATTCCTGTCAGCTCTAACTTTAGGACGAGAGTTCTTCCTTCTGCTCTCCTTCAAGTCAAGTGTTTGTAAATCTCTGTGTTACACAATAGCCTTTGTCTTCCTCATTTCTTTCCTCTCCAGTCACAGCATTGACTGTTCAGCTGTATCAGTGCCCTGGGAGGCCCTCTACTTCCATCCCTGTCAGCTGACCTGCCCTCTGTCTGCTTGACTGTTGTTTCTGAGGATTACCAGGTGTGGTTAAGAGGGGAAATCTCTTCTCCAGCCACCCTTCCACACAGCCTGATTCTACAGAGCAGCCGCCGCTCACATTCCTATTTGCTGGCAGAGTACAAGCTTTTCTTATTGTGTGTTTATTCCAGATGCCTATTTGGAGGATATGTACATATATGATATACTCATGTAATCAACTGCTATTTTCCTAACATAAAACCTAACAGTACAGTTATAGTTGAAAATGAGTTTGTATGATATCAGCAACAGTGGCAGAGAACTCAGGTTTACAGATGAGAACTTGTAGAGCTGGAGAACACCCCTAACTCTGAGCATGTGTGTGTGTGTGTGTGTGTGTGTGTGTGTGTGTCCATGTGCGCACACGCACGTGTAAATGCATATTGTTCAATAAAAGGCTATTAGTCTATTAGTGTGTTATAGACATTAAGATTTCTGAGTCTCCACTTAATAACTTCTCTTAAGAAAATAGTGAATTTCTGTGTGTACACATGTGTGTGCATTTGCTGACACATGGTATCCCATGCAATTTACTTATTCTTAAATAAGTAAATTATTTAAATAGCCCTGGCTGGCATAGAACTCACTGTGTCGCCTAACTTGGCCTTGAGTTTTGACAGTTCTTCTGCCCCAGTGTCCCAAATGATGGAATTATTGATATGTCCCACCACAACCAACTACATATATAATTTAAAATCCAAATCACACTAAACATCTTTAATAAGTCCTTTGCCTCTTGTCCACCCATTTCTAATCCTATCCTCTGAGGACAATCTTTTTTTTTTTCCCCCTTTTTTCCTTTTTAGCTTTTCCTTGTAGCATTTATCCCATGTTTCCAAGTGTGAGAGCACTTCTGCATCAATTCTTCAGTGGCAGGTAGCGCAGTCCAGAAACCTTGAACCACAGCTGGGGAGGTTTGGCTTTCACTCCCAGCCCCACCCACTTCCTGCTCCTTGGCTCTTGCCCAGTGCTGGCTCCCAGTTCTCTATGGGTTTGTGGTTCACAGTACGCTTTTGGTAAATAGCAGGTATTCAAGTCAGAAAGTTATAGAGACACCGTACAACGGAAGTTACTTGTTTGCTTGATTTCAGGTTTAACACTTGAAAAGTACCCGTGCTGCTTCCATGGCCTGGAAATGCAGGTCTTCACTGTCTTGGTCTGTAAACTCTTGATGCTGACTTTTACACTTCCTCTTAGATATATTTTTGCTTATCCTAAAATAATCGCGTCTTGCTTTTTATTTGCATTGGTATCTATAGACTTACCCCAAACTTTCCCCGTCAGAATGGGCAGAGGCCAGCAGTATTTTTCTGCGGCTGATTAGATCAAACCATCCATTCCCTAGCGTTACATTTGGCTGATTTGGTCCTGCCTTCATGGGCCCTCCCTTCCCATCCTGCTGTGAAGTCTCCCACCGAGGGCCTACCTTCCTTTCTAAGTCCTTTACTGTCTCCATTCCATGGCATTTCTCTTCCACATGCATCCAGAAGACACAGTGTTTGAGCGCTTAAAATATGGAAGGGTCCTGGGGGCTGAACAAAATGGTAAGTTGGAAATTATTTGTCTTCAGAATTTCAAGACCTTTTTGGTATTGTCTGCCATCTCTTGTGTTCCTCGTCATATGAGATGCCAGGTCTGTGTGATCCTTTCATTCCTGCAAGCTCTCAGGATTTTCTGTTTATCCATATGGGTATGAAATTTCCCAAGAGTGTGCTGTGGAGAACTCCTTTCTTTTGAGTTTGAGCAGTCCACCAGTGGGCCCTTTAATTTGGAAATGCAAATTCTCCAATTCTGGAAAATGGTCTTTTATTTTTTTAAGTAATTTTCTCTTCTCTAGTCTCCCTGTCTTCTAGAATTCTGGTTTGTCAGATATTGGACCTGCCAGTTTCTGTTTTCTTCTTACGAATTCTATACTGTGTTTTTTTTTGCAAGTCTTCTATTATTGGCCCTTTTATTTGGCCTGCGGTAGTTGAGATTTTTCAGAGCTCTTGATCAGTCTCAGCCGCTTCCTCGCCATTGCATCTTGGTTTTGGCTTGCACTCTGAAGAGATGGATAATAGGGTTTCATAGCTTTCTTCTTTCATTAGATAGCTTTTATTCCCTAACATTCATGCGTGCTCTCTACCCCCCTCCCTCTTCTATCTTGTCTCACTCCTTCTTTCTGCCTCCCGCTGTCTCTACTTGAGTTGCCCTGGATTGAACCTACGGCCTCAAATACACTCAGTCAAATACCACAGTCAAACTCTACCTCTTCTCTTGGCTCACAGGTTTGGTTGTCCAGTGGTTTCAGAGCTCCTTAGCCATATGGATTTGAGAGTAAGACACTACAAGTGGTTTGAGGATTCTGTGGGTTCCCACAGAGCTTTCAAGGGGTGGTCCAGTGCCTTTATTTTCTCAGAGGCAAGGCCTCTTTCCTCATGAAGGTACACTGGGAACAGGTACAGGGAAGGAGCCAACAGCATGGTGCCTAGCCTGTGCACTGCTCAGATTGCTTTTGCCCCTGGGGAATGCAGTGCTCACCTATCGACTGCCTCCCAAGGGACGTGGTCCTTTGTTTTCTGTCGATGTCCTGTCTCCTCTGTCCTGCTGAAGCACTTGGCTTTCTTATCTCCTAGGAGCCTGCATTTGTTTGCTAGTATACTGTTTCTATTGCCTTTTCACTGGTCTCGGTTTTTCTTTTCTTTACCATCTTAAAAGTCTTTTATAAAGGTGAAGAGCTAAAGTTGGAAGGTCATCCATTCACTGGTTCAGTCAGCCAGTCAATGAATAGTGGATTCAGGAATGGCGGGGTGTGTGGGACAGTGAACAGATCTCACCACCCCGCCTTAAAACTCACTCAGTTGACAGGAAGTGCCATGGTCATAAATGGCACAGAGCGACGCTTGTAGTGAAACAGACTTGGAAGAGCAGTCTAGCCTTGTTCTTCAGAAACCAATGTGCCAATACCAGAGAGCCCTGTGCTTACTGAACCCA
>NC_034596.1:31667063-31680065 GCF_900095145.1 Mus pahari
TGTGCCAATACCAGAGAGCCCTGTGCTTACTGAACCCAATGTGCCAATACCAGAGAGCCCTGTGCTTACTGAACCCAATGTGCCAATACCAAAGAACCCTGTGCTTACTGAACCTTGGCTGTTTACATGCGGCTATACAGGGTGCTGGAAATTTCAGGCATGTGCTGCATGAGCTGGGGGTCCCCATGTTTGTGTAGCAGAGATACTCCCATTCCCCCATTTTTTGACAATTCTATTTAGATATCATAAAGGATAGATATATATGTATATATATATATATATATATATATATATATATATACATTCATATATACACATATATATGCACATATACATATATACACACACGCATGTACACATATGCTTCTTCCATATTTGTATTGGGTTTCCAAATGACCCTCTATCCACTGAGTCTAATTTGTGCTGCCCATGTATTCCTGGTTGTGTGGCCATCCACTGGAATGCAGTCAATCTCTACCCTTAAAAACTTGAGCCCATCTCCCTTAAAAACAAAACAAAACAAAACAAAAAAAAACAACAACAACAAAAAAACTGAGTCCATTTCCCAGCAACTATCAAGTACTGACAGCTTCTTAGCTAGAAGCAAGCTAGCTGCGACTTCGTGCCACCTCACCTCTCCATGCTGGGATGTTGTCTGGCTCGAACTGGCACATGTCTTATGCTTGCTGTCAGATTCCCTCTGAGTTCATAGATGCATCAACTCTGTTGTGTCTGGAAAACCCTGTTTTATTGTCATCCTTGACACCTCTGGCTCCTACCCTCTTTTCACTATCTCTTCTACAGTGATCCCCGAGCCTTAGGAAGAGGGGGTGTCATTTAGACATTCCTCTGAGGGTTGAATATTCCATTCTCTTATTCTCTGCACCTTGGCTCCCTGTGTTAATTGCCATCGACTGCAAAGAGAAACTTGTCTGGTGATGGTTGAGAGATGCATCAATTATTGGGTATAATGAAAGTCATTAGAGTTAGTTTAAAACTGTGCCTGTTTAACAGAATAATAGTTGTAGATTCTCCCTAGGGTCTAGGCACAGTTCTTGACCCTGATATTAGTGTCAAGTATGGGTTTCATGCCATGGGTCAGAACTTAGATCCAAATAAAAGGGTGGTTGGTTATATGCATAACCTCCTTGCCACTGTTACACGGTGGGCGTGGCTTGTCCAGACGGTCATTATTGTAAGGCTGGTGCTGGCTTTTGTCCTCAGTAGCTTGCACAGCTCCTTTCAGCTCTAAGAGAGAGAGCCAGTAGGGATGGAGCGTCTAAGTCAGTGCTAGCTTGGTTTCTTCTTGTTCTACAACACAAGTATGTGGTTTCTTCAGCCTTAGGGTTTTACTATCTAGTTCCAGAGGGTAACCAAGAGACGGCGATAGCCTATAATGTTTGGGGGTCCATGGGACCTCTCTGGTCAACACTTCAAAGGATGTAACCCATTCCTAGACTGGGCTTTTTATTTGATAGTCTGTGGTGTCTAGAAGAGATGTTGTCAACTTGTTTTAGTTAGGAGGTTTTATCCACTGCAAAGCATGAATCTCTCAACACCAAACCCATTAGTACGGCCAGTGTGCTACCTCCACACCCCAGCTACCAGCTGCTTTTTGGGTTCATTCACCACCCCCAGACACCTTTTCCTCTGCTCTTGAGAAGTGATGGCATGAAGGGGACAAGTCCAACAGGAGCTCACACCACCACTACCAATGTTAACAGTACTGCCACCACCACTCAGAAAGAAAAACAGAAATCCAAAGGTGGCCATCCCCAATCTTCAGCTAGTACACTTGTAGATGCTTTCCCGAGAAGCATCTTTCCCCGGGCCCCATGGCTCCCGTGCACTTTTCGCCCTAGACATTATGGGTTTGGAAAGAGGGAATGCTGTGTTGAGAAGCAGCGGTATCATCCCGAGGCTTGAGAATTTTGCTGTGAACAGTTCACATGCCAGGAAGGACTCAGTGGCTTCCGTGGGACAGCTCTGTGGGTTGATGGTGGTAAGTCAATGAACTCTACAGCAAGGTCACTGGAGGGTGTCTGGGGCTTACAGATTTTGAGTACGTGCAATGTCACCACAGAGCAAAACCACATTTCTGGCATCCACCAAAGTCAAGGATTAATTATGCAGGGGGAAAAAAAATAAGACTTTCCAAGTAGCTGTTAATAAAAGTGCTAGGAGGATGGTAGCAATGATCACAGTGAACTCTACTGAGCCAGCTTGCCCTAGGTATGCCAAGAACAAGCTCACTTAATGCTCAGAGGTTTCATGATTAAGGAAACTGAAGACAAGAGGTTGAACCATTTGAACTCAGATCCTTCTGTCTCCGGTGACTCTGCAGTCTATCTGTCTGCCTATAACCTGAGTCATCTCAAGCCACCCACTGTACTGTGTTTAAAACCCCAGACTTCCACTGCCAGGTCAATAATTCTGAAGCAGGGAATATGCTATGTTGTTCTATTGTGGCCCTGTCTTCCAAGCCCTCCCCCTTCAAGGAAAGAGGGGGCTGGAACGTGTTAGTCTGTAACGTCTGCAGCCCAGCAGAAGGGAGATGCCCAAAGGGAAGGGAGATGTCAGAATGCTTGGTCTTTTTATGGTTGGGGATGTTCTGTCTCTCCTTCTACATCCTGGCTTCTTTACATGGCCAGCTATGGCTCCTCTCCAGTATTTTGCATCTTCTCCCACTCCCAGAACCCAAAGGGTCTCTCATTCCCTGCTTCCCTCTGTGCCCTTCGTTCTGTTCTCTCCAGCAGCCCTGCTCCCTGCAGACATCCCATTGCCACTCACTTGTCTCCCAGTACCTGACAGTGTGCACATTGTGAGAATTTTCTCAACTATCAGCTTGAAAGCTTCAGCTTCTGTGACCTTCAGTCATCAGATTCACACGAACGGAGGACATCTGGCTGGGAAACACATTTCTTATTGAGTGCAAGAACACATCAGTGAGGTTTGCTTTTCTTTAATTTTAAATCATATTTTTGTGATGTAAACATCCATTTTTAAGATTGTTGAACATAAAACATCTATAGTTTTGTCTTTTTTTTTTTTTTTTTTTTAAGTTAACCCAGGGATTAGAGCGGTAGCTCCGCTGTTAAGGGCCTTGCTCTTCCAGAGGAGTCAGGGTCAGTTTCCCAGTCCCCACATGGTAGCTCACAGCTATTTGTACCTTCAGTTCTAGTGGATTGGATGTTCTCTTCTGGCCTCCACAGACACCAGGCACATATATAGATCGACATGCCTACATACATGTAGGCAGAACAGTACATATAAAATAAGATTAGACTATAAATAAATAAACAAAAAGCTAACCCAAATACAGAAAACTGCTTAAAACAAATAACACATTCGTGAGGCCCAGTCGTGTTCAGGCCATTTTGAGCCTATTGTGCTGACTCGTATTCTTCCCTCAGAAATAAGGGATCCTGAAATTGCAAGAACAGGTTAAGCTCAGTGCAAAGGTTTCTCTCTGCCAGGCAGAGCTCAGCAGTAAGGGATAGATCCTGGCAGCCTTCTTAGCTCCAGTGTTACGCAGCCCCAGGTAGTTCTGGCACACTCTTTTGGGTTGAAGTATTTCCTTTCCCGAGAGTTAAAGGTTTTTTTTTTTTTTTTTTTTTTCTGCCGCTTTACCCTGAGCCTTTGCTGGCCTCTTATGCAGCATGAATGTATGCTTTGATTTCAAAACTTATCCAAGACTGGCCAACCCTTTGAAGACCCCTTTCCTTAATTACTGGGAATTGGTAGATGGCTAGAAGGTTCATTTATTTTAAACTAAAGCTGTGCTATGCACACTGGACATGCAGCCTTGAATTGGGACCCCCTGATAGGAGTTTTCTATTCTCTCACATTGCCTGTTAAGAGAGTCTCACTGGCTGTAGGTGTTTTTGGCAGGAATTCAGGGTGTTTGGGATGTGTTTGTGAGATGTCAGTCTTTCTTCCTGGCTTCACCTGAGGCCCCATGCACGCACATCACATTCTTTTTAAGCTCTTTTTCTTTTTTTTTTTTTTTTTTTTTTTTTTTTTTTTTTTTTTTGGTTTTTCGAGACAGGGTTTCTCTGTGTAGCTCTGGCTGTCCTGGAGTCACTTTGTAGACCAGGCTGGCCTCGAACTCAGAAATCCGCCTGCCTCTGCCTCTGCCTCCCAAGCTCTTTAACGTTCTCTTTCCTAAGGACAGTACACAGAACACCCCAGTACCTTTCCTCAGATCCAGCTGTATTAGGGTGCTCCATTGGCTTTATCAGTTGGCCGTGGCATGGGGAAAGGAAGAGGTACAGAGATATCCAGACATTTATCTTTAACAGTCATGCATACTACTTTTCTGTCGTATGACTACATTCTTCATGGTTCTTTACCAATTCCTTCAATGTATGTGTGTGTTTTTGTGTGTGTGCGTCCTGAGAATAGAGCGTGCACTTGTATAGCCTCAGTGTGATTTTCAACTTCCAGAAATACAACACCCAAGCACTGACTTTAATATAATTAGAAAAAAAAAAAAAAAAAAAAAAACAACAGAAAACCTAAGGTTTTTTTCTTCTGCAACTAAACTCTACACCTGTTTTCCTATGTTCTCTGTATATAGCAATCTACAAGCCCAGTTGTTTCACTGTTTTAAGGTTTTTAATTGCATGACTTTAGTGTGTCTCTGTGTGTGTTTATTTATTTGTGTGTGTTGTATGTGTGCACGCATGGCAGAGGTCAGAGGAAGGTAGGCAGGAATCCTTCCTCTCCTGCCATTTCCATCTGGGGGATCAAACTCAGGTGGTGAGGCTTAGCAGTGAGAGCCTTTACCCACCGAGCCATTTCATAGTCTTTTTGTTGTTGTTTTTCAAGACAGAGTCTCATTGTGTAGTCCTGGCTGTCCTGGAACTCACTCTGTAGACTAGGCTGACCTTGAACTCAGAGTTCTGACTGATACGCCACCACTGCCTTTATCTATCTATCTATCTATCTATCTATCTATCTATCTATCTATCTATCATCTATCTATCTATCTATGAGACAAGGTCTCATTGGGTAATTCTAGCTGTTCTCTGGAACCCACTATGTAGACCATGCTGGCCTCTAACTCCTCGGGGCTCTCCTGCCTCTGCCTCCCTAACTGTAAACCTGAGTGTTAGTATTACAGATGTGCACCACTAGACCTAGGTTGACATATTTAATTTTTTCTTACTGTGCCCATCTTAGTGAAGTGGACTTCTATGGTATCAATATGGTATCAGCAGCACGTGTGTAGTGATATCCTTGCTTTCAATCAAGCTATGCTGCACCTCTGCTTTCACTAGGGTGTCTGAGCCCACCAGGTACATTGCCCCTTTATGGCTCGAGCCATAAGAGGAAGAAGCTCTTGTCACTCTTTCTGAACCCCTCCCCTGTTGCCTTTCACTGTGAACTTATGCCCCAGGATCCCAGACCCCAACCTAGCAGTGGTTCTTGTTGGTGACATTTGTCCTCAGTGCGTCTCACCCTGCTCCCCCCCCTGCTCTTCCCCACACACTGTGGGTTTCCTAAAATTCTTGGCTTCTCTCTCACCATTGCTTAGGAATCGAACATTCCAAAACATTACAGCTGGAAGCAGGACAAGCCTCAACACATTCTTCCCGAGTGAGGCCCTGCTTGTACGGGAGAGGGTTTGAGGGCTGCAGTGATGATGGGAAGTTCTCAGTGGCCCAACTGCCCCTGAAGGCAGAGACCAGGCTGCCTCCCAGTGGAGGGGTTGGCGGGGCTTCTCAGGAGTGCTACGCTGGGAAGTTCTTGGTGATAAAGAGTCCATCGTGTTTCTTATTTCTCTACCTCTGTTCCCAACTGAAAAAATTTTATATTAAAAATTCAAGACAGTACTTTCATTTTTAAATTCCTTTTTATTTTTATCCGTTTCATAAAAAAACATAGATTAAAAGTCAAACAGCAGCAGTCTTTCTCAGGCCCAGCCCCACTTCCCAGAGGAACCTCTTTGAACTCTTTTAGTTTTTTTTTTTTTTTTATTTTTGCTTTTTCTTTCCACATCACTGCCCTCACTCAGACGTCTTGAATGCAGTCTTATTGTTTTTTTTTTTTTTTTTGTTGTTGTTTTTTTTAACATTGCCTACTGACTCCCAGTGAGAAGGATTGGCCCCTTTTAACACAAGCCCTCCTCACCCCTCCCCATCCTGATAGCCACGCCTTGTGTGGCAGACCCTGCAGTTGGGTTTCCACTATGAGGATGATTTAAACATTCTCCACTAGAGAGAGAACCGAGGGAGGTGGTGTTTCTTTGCCTGTACAACTGTTCAGCGGTGTTTTCCTGAGCTACTCATTATCTTTAAAAGACTGGTTTTACTGCCTACCTGTGTCAAGTTCTTCCCCAGTGCCCCTGCAGACCTACTGGGTGCCCAATGCTGTCTCTATTCCCAGCCTCCATGCCCTCCATTGTCTGTCACTCAGATAGCCCCTCCTGCATCTCCCATCCTCCTGCTCTGGCCTAGACTTGTTCACCTGGGTTTCCCTTTGTTGTGTGATCTGGCTTAGAGCCTTCTTTTCTTGGATTGCAAGTCTTGGTTCCTTGTTGTTGTTGGTTGGTTAATTGATTTTGTTGTTGTAGTATTGTTTGTTGTTGGTTTGTGCCTTGGGCTGGGGGTGGGGGACATCTTGCAGTCGCTTCTTGGGAAAATGCATAGGAGGTAAATTTTCAGAGGCCACATGGAACTGAAAGTGTCTGGGGGTGGAGGTGGGTCACACAGAATTGTCACTTGAAAATTTCTAAAATTTGAATGTAGAGCTGGAGATGATTTGGTGCTTAAGTACATTGTGACAATTGGAGTTTGAATTCCCAGGAACCCATGGAAATGACAGCTGGGCATAGAGGCCTGCCTACAATTCAAGCTTTCAAAGGCCAAGGGATCCTCAGAGCAAGCTAGCTAGCTAGGGAGATTAGCTGAGTCTTCAAGATCTAGGTTTGATTGAGAGACCCTGCCTCAGTGAATTATGAGGAGGTGTGATCCTAAAAATCACCCATGGCTTCTACATGCACCCCCAAACATTCAGATATACTCACAGACAAGTACACCACTTTTCGCATATGGAAGTCGAAAATTAATTAAAATAAAATGTAGAAGTAGCACTTTACTGCCATTTTGAGTCCTTGATGCTACCTGGTTTTCTCTCTGGAGAGTTATGAAATAACTGTCTTACTAGACAACCTCAGCATAAACCATTCCGGGGAAACTGTATGCCTCTTGTAAGTCCTCCTCTGTGCATCCCTTTCGCAAGCAGCTCTGGGAAAGGCTCCTGAGGTGGTTGTGACTGCTGACTCTCAGCTGGCCCTGCGTCTGTTGCTTCTTCCCTCTTCCCTCCATAACAGCGGGTTCTCCAGACATAAGGAGGCAGCTTGGAGAAACACTCATAGCTTGGTTTGGTTTAAAAAAAACAAAAACAAACAAACAACAACAACAACAACAGCAACAACAAACCGATTTTATGCCCCCTTCCCCAGCCCTAGGAAACTAAAGTGTGCTGGGGGCAGAGGACAAAGAGAACATCCTGAGTGCCTCTCCTAGGGAGGACCAGCCCCACCCACAACCCCCTACCCCTCCAACAAGTCACCCTGTTCCTTATATTTCCCGGGAAAGGATCTTTTGTAACAGGCCTGCGAACTGATTGTTCCCGACTGGCAATTTCTCTGAAGCAGAGTAATAAATACAAAAACCCAGGAAGAGGCTGTTCAGAACATTTGCTTCTTATTTAAAGAATTTATTTTTACATCAAACTTTCTGTATCTTTTCTCAATGTCTAGCCACGAGAAGGTGAGACTAATTTAAAGTGTTATCTTTTAGACTTATTCAAGGAAGCTGGGTGCGGTAGTTGCACATTTTTTAATCCCAGTCCCTGAGGCAGGCAGATCTCTCTGAATTCAAGGTCAGGTTGGTCTACATAGGGAGACCTTGTCTCAAAAAAAAAAAAAAAAAAAAAAACGAGTCAAGTACCTGTACCTGTACATTAAGTAAACAAAGGACTCTGCAGCTCTGCCTGTCCCTCTCCGGTCTCTCCTCCTGTCTTTCCTTCTTTTACTATTATTGAAATATTTTTTTCATGTATATATTTTAAAAGATTTCTGAGCTTTGGAGTTAATCACAGAAGTGCAGAAGACTAAGGTAAGAAACAGAGAGAAAAAAAATGAAAGCAAATAAACAATAAGAACAACAAAAGCAGACCTCAAGGTCAAGCCCGAAGGAAGTAGCATTGAAAACCTAAAAGCATCTGCAAATATAATCTGAATGTGTTCTAAAGGTCCTGGGGGTCCCGGCTTTCAAATTCCTCATCTCTAGATCCTGAAGGAATAAACAAAGAACTTTACTAGACTCTTTCTCCCAGTTCCAGCCCTTCCTTTTTCAGTGGACTGGTCCATTTTCTATTCCTATCTCAAAAGGTCTAAATTTTTTTTAAAAATTTCAGTTATATATCTTTTTTTTTTTAAAGATTTATTTATTTTATGTATATGAGTACAGTGTTGCTTTCTTCAGACACACCAGAAGAGGGCAGTGGATCCCATTACAGACGGTTGTGAGCCACCATGTGGTTGCCGGGAATTGAGCTTAGGAATGCTGGGAGAGCAGTCAGTGAGTGCTCTTAACTGCTGAGCCATTTCTCCAGCCCAAGGTCTAATGTTTTAATTTCAGGATTTAGAAGGGAAGAGAGTGTCTAGACTACACCCAGTTAAATGACTGGTCAAAGAGATGGCGATCCATCTGTAGGAGCCTACTGGGTTTATTAGGAGCTTTTTATACCGGAGATGAGCCATTTGCTCTCCCAGAGACTCCCAACTGGAAGCTCAGGGAATGTGATAGTTTCTGGTTTAAGCAAGGTATTTTAGCAAAAGCCTCATGATGTCGGTGGATAAGAGGTGCTCCCCAGAAAATCATGCAGGCAGGTCAGTGTGCTACAGGTTGGAAGGTTGCACCTAACTCTGTAGTTCAGGTGTGCTAGTCAGCATTCCATGACTGTGACAGAACGCCCGAGACAAATTAACCTAAAAGAAGAAAGGTTTATTTTGACTCATGGTCTTGGAGGATTCAACCTATGGTCACCTGGTCATGCGGCAGAGCATCATGAAAAAGGCATAGTAGAGTGGAGATGCTGTCCTGGTGACAGGGAAACAGACAGAAGGGAAAGAGGAGGAAAGAGAACATGGGAGAACCTGGACAAGACCCGCCCTCAACACAATGCTCCAAGTGACCCACTTTCTCCAACCAGGCCCTACCTCCTAATGGTCCAGTCATCTATAAATCCATCAATTGCTTTACTCACTGATGAGCTCATCACCCTCATGATCCAATCAGTTCTCATTAGCTCCAACTGTCAACACACAAGCTTTTGGAGCCGTTTTATATTAGATCGTAATAGACTGATCTTTCTGTGTTCACCCATAAATCCCTGACAGTTGGAACAATGCCAGGCATGTATATGTAACGAGAGGGTGCAGGAGTCTTTCCTGCCCCATTGTGTGTAGGGGTTGCGTTAACAGTAACTGAAAGGGGAGTCATACAACCCTGTGACAGCAAAGCTTGGAGATCAGTCCAGATCGTCAGAACCAATACTCCCAAACATCATTTGTCCAGGTTGTGCAGGCCAGAATAAAAGTTCACAGGAAAATATGTAAAACCCTGTTGTTGAGAGTTTAAAATCCATTGAGCAAGTATGAGAGGAGGCACAGGTTAAAAAACCCTGTAAGCTCTCATGCTTTAGTTGACACTAAGCTTAGTGTTCAGACGGGTGAGTTATGACTGCCAGAAAAGGCTCCTGGCGGGTCATTCAGTGGTCACTTCATTCATTTGGCCAAGTGCTTGTTGGGAACCTGCCATGTGTCAAAGCACTGTGCTCAGAGGGGTCTTGTGTGCAGTCAGTCACCAAGGTGTGCTGGAGGACTGGAGGGTAGCAGGGTTCGCGCCTCTGCCTGTGCTGAGATACACCAAACGAGGAGGAAAAGTGGATCCCCAGAAGAGGCGCCAAATCCAAATACAAGGAGTAAAGGCAGTGGCCAGCAAGCACTAGGTTGAGTGGTCCAGTGAGAGCTAGCTGTGTGGTAAGCAGGAAGGCCAGGGAGGAATGGGAGCCACAGAGAGAGGCATGCAGATGCTAGGGTTCTGCTGTGTTTTCCTCCTACCCTGCAGCCTGGGGACATCTTAGATCCCATTTCTTCAGTTTCCTCTTTGGAGAGCCCCAGACTCCATCTTTGGTCCTCTCCTTTCCCACATATTCTCATCTCTTGCTGGTCTCAGCCAGGTGCACATCTTTTAACATGTTCTGTTTGCACACTTGCTCCAAATGTCTGGCTTTGCATCCTCAGCTCAGGACCCATCCTACTGCCTATAGGATGCTCCATACTGAGCACACTGAAGCCTCTGGCCATTGCATCTGCTGGGGGTGCCATAACAAAGTGCCACAAGTGGCTGGCTGAAGTAATAGAATTGTTCTCTCACAGCTCAGGAAAGGAAAAGTGCAACATCAAGATGTTGTCGGTGGCGGCGGCAGCAGCAGCGGCAGGCCTGCTCTCCCTGAAGGCTGTCAGGGAGGCTGTGCCTGTCCATCACTTAGGGGGTATGGTCAGCAGTCCTCCTCATCAACAGGGACATCACCCCAGTGCCTGCCTCCTGTGCTCACAGTATCTTCTCCCATGCATCCCTGTCTCCTCTGTCTCTCCTGCTATAAGAACAGCAGTTGTGTTAGATTAGGATCTGTACTGACCACCATTGCTTCTTAAGAGTTCATTTCCACGTTGGCAGTGCACACTAGCTGTCCCAGCTGGTCCACTTTGGAGCCTGAGGAAAGAAGGATCGTGAGTTCAAGGATATTCGCTCCATATTCATAGGGGACAGGGCTAGGGTTTTAAGCAAACCTTTGAAGAGGGACAGCCCTTCCAAGCCGGCTGATTGCATGTCTTTCTTAGCGTTCTGAGCGAAACCCAGTGCAGTGTGCATACCTCCTAATATTTTGTGTGGCCCTTCTCCATCCAGTGCATCGAAATCCTCTGCTGACGTTACCGACAGGGTCAGGGGTAAACCAGACCACTTCTCCCACCTCCACCTCCTGCCCTGCTTCCAGCTACAAAGGACCACCCAACCCAGCCATAAGATCATGTGACTTTTTTTACATAAGACCCCTTGTGTCTTCACATGTCACCCAGAGTTATCAGCCAAGTCCTTTACTCATGCACCACAGGGTCTTGCTATTAATTGAGGGTGGACTTGAACTCATTCACGATGTGGGCCAGGGCGAGCTCACAATCCTCCTGCCTCAGCTTCCTCAGATGAATGTAGGTACATGCTACTATACTCAGCTCCTGTGTGCTCCGGCCAGCCACTCTTCCTTATAACTAATTCCTAAACTCTCTCCCTAGAATCTTCACATTAATAGGGTAGGTAGGCCCTGTATGTGTGCCTACTCTTCACTCTCCTGTGAAGTCCACCTCTCCTTCGTCACATCTCAGCCAGCATACCATTTTATTAAAGGGTAGTTAAATAAAAATAATTATATATATGTTACCATTGCAGTCAGGGGATGTCACGCAAGTGTCATTCTAAGAGTGTAGTGTGCTTGGACCCGGAGGGCACTGTGCTAAATGGAATGAGCCAGTCGCAGAAGGACCAACGCTGAATTATAATTCTGTCATGTCAGATATTTAAAGTTCTCAAACGCACAGGAGCAGGGAGTAGAAGAGAGATTCCTAGGAGGTGTGAAGAGGGGAAATAGGAATTGTCATACTGTGGGTACAGTTTCAGGTGTGTAAAATTGGAAAGTTCTAGAACACTCTTTCTTATACAACGTGGCGCTTATCCTTAAGAATACAGAACTAGGGCTGGAGAGATGGCTCAGCCATTAAAGGCTAGGCTCACAACCAAAAGGATAAGAATACAGAACTACGTATGGGCTCACCACCATCCCATATTATAGGGAGTTTTAAACCACAATTTAAAAAATGAGTATGTGGTTCACTGACTCCTTTATTATATTGAACTATTCGAGGTTAAAGGACTTACCCAGGGCCTCAAATCTAGTCAGTGTCAGACAATGATGGGAAGCAGGCCTTTGGCACCTAGAAGACTTTGCCCTTTTCAACATTGTGTGTCACAACTATTTGTCAAAACCTGTGTTACAGGGCAGGCAAGATGGCTCAGCAAATAAATGTACTTGATGCCAAGTGTGACAGCCTCTTTAATCCAGAATCCACGCAGTGCAAGGAGAGAGCAGATTCCACAAGTTGTCCTCTGACTTCCTCAAGCACAGCATGGTGTGTAAGCCCAGCGCCCCACACATATAAAGAGTAAATAGATTAAAAAGAAAACATACACCAAGTAGTGCTGGCTCATGCCTCCTTAATTTCAGCCCTCAGGAGGCAGATGCAGGTGGATCCCTGAGTTAGAGGACAGCTTGGTCTACAGAGCGATCCCAGAATAGTCAGGGCTATACAGAGAAACCCCATTTTGAAAAACAAACAAACAAATGAACAACCCAGGTTATAAAGTTCCTGGAGGTGTCCCCATACTCCCTGGGGAGAAAATGCCCTGCATGTTGGTTTCATGAAGTTCTTCTATGACCCACAGATTGATTGGGCAGGAGACTGGAAAGTGCCATTCCTAGGTGACATGTCTTCCAGATGCAGGGAGTCTGGCTGATCTATAGCACTCTCAGTGCCAAGAGGCTGGACAGAGAGTGTGGATAGAAGACCTGCTGGCTTCTTATCTGCCTGATCCTTGTTGTAATGTAGGCAGTTTACAATGGAAACAGACCACTCCTGTCTCTTTGGGGGTACAGCCCCACCCCGCAACTGATAGTTGACATCTATACTCTTTTATTTCTCCCTAGAAAGTGATGGCTTCCAGCGGCACCAGGCACTGGCTTCCTACTGCTGAGGTGCAGCAGGGCAATCGCTTCCCATTGCTGGGGGATGACACTGGCTTCCACTGCTGGGGGATGACACTGGCTTCCACTGCTGGGGGATGACACTGGCTTCCACTGCTGGGGGATGACACT
>NC_034596.1:31680513-31689304 GCF_900095145.1 Mus pahari
GGGGTGGGGCACTGGCTTCCCACTGCTGGTGTGTGTGTGTGGGGGGGGTGACGCTGGCTCCCACTTCTAGGGACGCTAACTGTGTTGCAGCCTCTATCCAGCCTGACCTCTCTGGGCAGCTGATAATGTGCTCCTCTCACTGTTTCTCACGTTTTAGCCTTCCTGGGGTGTCTTCTTGCCGGTGACTGACTGTCCCCTCTTTTTGTCTCTATTTGTTGGTTTTCCCCACATCCTATCCTTAATGCCGTTGCCAGGCAACAATTTTCTTAGGGTATCTGCCGCCATATTTCTGACTCTAGGCCATCTGTATCCTCATAAAATCTTTATTCCCCTCTCTCCGGTCCTCGCTTGCCTCCTTAGGTACAGAGTGGTTTTGTCTCCCTCGCATGTCTTAGTCTGTTCTAGCTGCAATAACAAAGCCCTGTGGACTGGGCACCTTCTCTGATGATGAGATTTTTCATAGTTCTGGAGGCCAGAAGGTCAAGACCAGAGGGACTATAAGGGGTGGGGTTCTTCCTGGCTTACAGACAGCTGTCTTTGTGCTCTGTGATCACGTGGCAGAGAGCAGCCTGGTGTTTCATTCCCTTCATGCAAGGGCCCTGTACTGGCTAATTTTGTGTCAACTTGACACAGCTGGAGTTATCACAGAGAAAGGAGCTTTAGTTGAGGAAATGCCTAAGTGAGATCCAGCTGTAAGGTATTTTCTCAATTAGTGATCAAGGGGGGGGGCCCTTGTGGGTGGTGCCATCTCTGGGCTGATAGCCTTGGGTTCTATAAGAGAGCAGGCTGAGCAAGCCAGGGGAAGCAAGCCAGTAAGAAACATCCCTCCATGGCTTCTGCATCAGCTCCTGCTTTCTAACCTGCTTGAGTTCCAGTTCTGCATCCTTTGGTGATCAACAGCAGTATGGAAATGTAAGCGGAATAAACCCTTTCTTCCCCAACTTGCTTCTTGTTCATGATGTTTGTGCAGGAATAGAAACCCTGACTAAGACAGGCCCTAACCCTGTCAGAGAGCCCAATCTTGCGACTCACCTCAACCTCAGCATCTCTCAGAGGTCTCACCTTCTCACACCGTCCCTGGAGGTTTGAGCCTTTTACAGATGCACTAGACGCATCTTGGCCCACAGTGTGCCACAACCTGGCTTCCTGCTACATTCCTGTCCACCTCCCCTCTTTCCAGTAACCCAAGCCAGAAAATGACATCATTGCCCACAGTGGCAGTGCCAGGTGTCTCCAGGTCCCCTGTCCCTGCAGCCACTGCCCATCAGTCACACATCCTTTCATTACTCACAGACTCTGCAATATCCCTTCATTTCCCAGCTTGTCTCGCCAATCCCAGCATTGCTTCTAGAAGAAATACCCAACCACTGTTCTCTGTGTTTCTGTCTCATGCACTTGGACACTCTGCTTCTCCCCTCTCTGGCAGGCTCGGCCCTTCTTCCAGGTGTCTTCTCTAATAGGCTAACCTACCCACAGTACCTGCCAGACCAAATGCATTTCAGTGTTCTTGCTCTTGCCTCTACTTGGGGCACTCTCTCCCCATCCCTATCCCCCGCCCCCACGGCCCCAGGACTCATGCTCATCTGTCAGGACTCAACCCTGGGTCACCTTGGTGATGCTAACTTGTGCCCAAACATCATGAGCTTTCCATGTATCTTGTTTATTACTATAATGCAGTTATGGATTTATGTGTGCAGGCTGCCTCCATTAGCAGGCTGTGAGCTCCATGGGGGCAGGAATCACCTCACTCAATGACAGCGGATGCACAGAGACCTAGCAGGAGAGCTGGTAGAGAAGGGCCATAGGGTAGGAACAGTAACCTCTTTCCCACTCTGTGTCTCCAGGGCACTGCTGGCATAAGTGCCCTCAGCTACCCGCCCGTGGTACTTCCTGCACACACATTTAAGCCCTGGAGAGAGTCATGAGTGTTCCTGTTTCCTCCTCAAATCCCTGCCAAGATCCCCCCTGCCCACAGGAATGCCCTCCTTAGTAAAACCCATCCCTCCTCAGCTTCAGCTCCCATTTATTCTCCCTTTCAGTCCCTATGCACCACTCTTGTTCTGTGTGTGCTCTGTCTTCTAACTGTTGGATGTGGTACAGCCCTGTGCAACACCTTCATGATCTGCTGTCAGCCCTGGTCACTGTTCTTAGTGAATCGTGACTCTTCACTGTAGACAGCGGCTTTGGTTTGCGTTTCTTCTCTTCTCTTCTCTTCTCTTCTCTTCTCTTCTCTTCTCTTCTCTTCTCTTCTCTTCTCTTCTCTTCTCTCTCCTCTCCTCTCCTCTCCTCTCCTCTCCTTCCCTCCCCTCCCCTCCCCTCTCCTTTCTTTTCTTCTCTCTCTCTCTCTCTCTCTCTCTCCCCCCCTTATCTTCCCCCCACACCTTGTTCTTCCCTCCCCGCCCCCACCTCCTTTTCCAAGACAGGGTTTTTCTGTGTAGCCCTGGCTATCCTGGAACTCACTTTGTAGATCAGACTGGCCTTGAACTCACAGATCTATCTGCCTCAGCCTCTTGAGTGCTGGGACTAAAGGCATGCACCCCCACTGGCCAGCTCCATTCTTTCTTGCTCAGCACACATTTGGTTAATGCTTCTCTACATAATGTATTCATAGCTGGGTCCAAGTTGGGTCACTTCTCTGCCTGCCTCCCTTTCTCTGAGCTAGATCCTCTTTGGAAAGACAGACCAGCCCCGGATTCGTGTGTCATCGGACAGGTTTCCAATGTGGTTTCCATTAATCCAAAACAGAGTCTGGAAAGCAAGCAGTTTAATGTCTAAGCCTCTGGCTCCTCATCTCTGAAGTGGAGGTAGGACCCTCCCTGTGAACTGCCAGAGGGTTAGTTGAAATGATCTGCAGAAAGTGCACAGCGAGGTGCCTAGCGGGAAGGGAAGGTTGGCTGCTCTGATTGAGGTTTTCAATACTATCGTTTCATCAATGAATCTGACCCTAAATATCTGCCAGGCTAGTGTACTCCAGGCTTTGTGCTGGCCCTGAAACCTACCCTTTTCTTGTTAGTTAGTTGGTTGGAATGGAAGCCTAACTTTCCATGGGGTGGGGAGGAGTGCTGGGAAGGGACTTGCATCTGTCTCCACCTCAGCTCTGTCTTCAGAGGGCATAGGCAATGTTCTGCATCTTGGTTAAACATGGACTGTGCCGGCTCTTCACCCTGACACACAATGCTTGGGA
This sequence comes from Mus pahari, assembly GCF_900095145.1. Lineage (NCBI taxonomy): Eukaryota > Metazoa > Chordata > Mammalia > Rodentia > Muridae > Mus > Mus pahari. The sequence continues at coordinate 31,683,698 of NC_034596.1, forward strand.
TATCTAGGGACAGCCGCCCCCTTCATTGGTCACTTCTGTTAGGCATGATAGCTAGCCCCCTTTCCATCTGTTCACTTCAGGGGTCAGGATTTGCTTTTCTTGGTTTAAGAGGATCTGAGGGAGATGTTGCTTATCTTCAAGAGATTTCCCCTGTCGTGAGAAATCCCTGCCTCCCTGTGAGAACAAGATGTTTGGCCACATCTGTCAGCCTCAGGGGCACAGCTGGGGCTGGGGCTGCCTGGAATGTGTGATTAAGGACTTCCCAAGTCTCTCTGACCAGAGCTGGCAAGAGATGTATGTGACTGTTGAAGTTAGGGGTGAAGTCCCTCCTGGTCCCTTGCCTATAGAGAGTGTCTTCCTGGATGCTTCCTGTGACTAGCTGGTAACTGCTCTGCTGCGTCAGAGAAGAGTCACTATTGTAGCCCCGTGTCCATTGGCTGGACCAGCAAACCAAAAAGGTGATTCTCACTGGATGCCTTCCTCCCTCGTCCCAGTTCATCAAAGGAAGAAGACACAGACCAGTCCTCTTTCTATTGGAGGAGCTTTGAGGAAATGCCCTGCAGTGAGGGTCAAACAGCTGCCTCTTTGGAGTCACCTGGAGAGCTCTTCCCCAAAACGCAGCAGGTTCCTGGAACTCTCCTTCTTAAGTTCCAATTCCATGAGTCTGGTTGAGGCCAGGAATCTGAGAGACTGTGGTAGGCAGCTATGGCGTAGCAAACCTGATGCATTGGATGTCTTACTTCCCCAGTGGGGGCAGGTGTTTCGGTGCCCTAGAGAGATTTGACAGGTTTGTGATAGAGGCCCAGAGCCCTAAGGATGCTGCAAAGCTCCCGCCTTGATCGCAGCATCTGGGACCAGAGCTGTTTCTGCCCTGAATGAAATCAGGACATCTGAATGGGAGGCCTGGGGAGCTGTGTGGGAACCAGGGCAGAGAAGAAGGCTTTGAATGCAAATATCCTGTCCATCCATGACAGAGGTGGGGCAGGGAGGGTGATCAGGCATCAAATTTGTGTGCAAAAAAATGATGGATTATCAGTTGGCTGGATACTGATTCAAATACATGGACCTGATGCAGGAACAGAAAGGGGACTAGGTCTAAGGTCCCCAGTTTAGGCAACTCCCAAGTCGTGCACGGACTGGAGGACATCATCCTAAGTTGCAGTAAGACCCTGAGCCCCCAGCAGTTTACACTACAAAGCCACTAGATGAGTAGGCACACAAGCTAGCCTGATAGTCGTATTTCTGGGGCCTGGGTGGAGGGGTGGCAAAGAAAATACTGCTTATGTCAGGAAAAGCACAGCATAGGTAAGCTCTGCATAACCCTGAAGTTATGCACCAGTTATGGAACCGTACACCAGAGTCAGGCTACCAGAAAGGGTCCCCATGCAGTCTGGAATTTAGAGCCAAGTCATGAGGTCCCCGTGGTATCTGAACCTGGATTCTTATTGGTGCTATTACAAGAAGGCGAGGTCCTTTCTCCTTTTTCTTTTAACTGAGCATGTGCGTGCATGCGTGCGTGCGTGCACGCGTGTGTATGTGTGTGTGTGTGTTCAGCGAGAGGCAGTTTCGTGGCACTACGAGAAAGCTCCCCAGGCATGCAGACCTTAAGTAAATAAAAGCACAAAAATAGATTTTTCAAGCCATGTCCTTTCAGAACATAGTAGGATTTACTGAAACGTTGGATTGAATTCTCTTTGCTCACCTGACTGCTGAGTGGAGAAATTCAGAAGAGGGATCCGAGTTTTCTCCAGCGGATCTGCTGAGACAGGGCCCACAGCAGGCCTGGTGATTCTAACGGGTGACCTTCTAAACGCCATCTGGGGTGTGTGAGCTGGGGTTATGTGGGCTACCGGCCTCAAGTTTAGCTGGCCAGACCTGAACCCAGAGTAAAACTCCATGTGGTAACTCTGCCCACGGATTATAGGTTGCATCTGAGATCTGAAGGCTACTGTGCAGCCCTCAGAACAGGGTTGTTTGTCCAGCGGTGGTGAAGGCTTGGCCTGAAGCATCCACACTTTGGATCCTGAGATTTTTATTTGCCAGATGGCCAGCCAAGCACCGAGCACTGGGATTAGTGTTTGAGCATAGAGCACAAAGGGGGTTTTCTCTTGAGCCAAGAGGTCAGTGTATAAATGTCAGAACATTGCTAGCATCCTATTTTAGGTAGATTTTCAGAAACTAGGGTTTCACTAGCCCCAAACCACCCAAGGTCCTAACTATAATACCCTGGACCATATTTCAGCACAGAACATCTCTATGAGGTGTGCTAGTCTCCTGGCTTCCTGAGGTTAGCAGCCCTCATTTGTAGCATACCATTGAACTCCACAAATCTCTGAAGGGGTAACCAAGAGGGGCAGGGTGAACATGTCCTAGGAGTTCCCACAGAGACGCCCCTGCATGTCTAGAACTGTGTGCCCCCCTCCCCCAAGTAATAGCATTGTAACAGTCAGAAGTTCCATGTTACCAGACTGTCCTGGACAGCCAGTGGGTATCCAATTGTCTCCTCCTTAGTAACTGCCATGATAAGACAATAATTGGATAGCTTTAGGTGCTATTACATCTCTTGAAGAGCTTATTAAAGATCCATCCAGTGGGACTAGAGAGAGATGATGGCTGATGGTTAAGAGTACTCCCTGCTTCCCCAAAGGACCAGCGTTTAGTCTCCAGCGACACAGGCACCAGCACATGTGCTCATGCATGCACACCACACCCCCACCATAAATAAATAATAAATAAATTGTAAAATGAATTGAACAAATGAAATAAAAATGCAACCTCTCTGGACTCAATCTCTCAGGTGGTCTGGTGCCACAGACAGAGTCCAGACATCCATCAGTGGCAAGCAAACAGCAGATTTGAAGTTCAATGGGAAGAAACCATACTTACTCCACTGTGTACTTCCCGAATTGCTTAGATGACTTGAAAGCTCAAGATCTAGTGACCTTTAACACAGCGAGTTTACTCTCATCACTCCCTGTCATGCTGCAGAACAACGGGGCTGTTATTCTTAAAGCCCCACCCTACAAAAAAAAAACCCGGTTCTAACATGAACAGAGAGCATTCCATGTCCCGGACACCAGACATGCGCTACCCCGTCTCACTCTAACAACAGCTGTTACTATGAGCCCCATTTTACAGATGACAAAACGGAGGCCCGGAGCCGTCTTCCGAAGAGGTGGTGCCAGGATTCAAAGCCAGGCAGTCTGACTCCATAGTCTGTGTTGTGAGCGTGGTGCTGAGGCTGCTTCTGAAACGCAGTGTTCCTCTGAGGGTCTTTGGCTTACAGCCTGGCTCATTCAGGCTGAAGTTCAGTTCAGTTTTGTGGGAACTTAATTGAGTTGGAGATGCCAACACTGGCCTAAGGCATCTCATTGAATCCAAGCAGCAACCTTGTGGGGAAGGTGTCATTTCTGTCTTGCAGAGGAGGGAAGGCAGACCCAAAGAGGTTTGTCCTGTGGCTTGATAGGTTCTGTGCAGGGACAGAAATAGGTTCCAGCTAGGGACAGAGAGGCAATTGTTGGTCCTTCCTCTGCCCTAGTTACCTAGCTGCATCTCTTTCGTGGTCCCTTAGGCTAATGTAAGAGAGCTTTGAGTCCTTGGTACTTGTTTAAACATTTGGGCTTATTTTCTGGCAGTCTTCATTTTTGACTCTTAAACAGCCGGGTCTGTAAATAAAGCATTAGCAGTACACGTGGGGAAGACAGATGTATCCAGAAGCGCCCTGAGACCTCAGCCGCATGGAGTTGGCTGAAGGCAACAAGGAGATGCAAAAAGCACTGTGGAGAAAGGGTGAGTTATGTCTGTGGCAACAGTGGATTCCTGGATGCGGCTTCACTAAAGCCCTTTCAGGGCTTGTACAGTTGCAGGGGCTCTGAGGGGTGTGAGCGGAGCAACCAGGGAGAGCTTGGTAGCTGAACCTGGGCCCCTGGGCTTAGGGCCAGATCCCAGGGGTTCACCCTCCCTGTTCACGGGATCCCTTCTGACCTCAGGCCATACCTAGTCTGACGTTTGATTTGCAATCCAAGACATGATTTTTCTCCCCCTCAGCTGATGGATCTTTTCCATTACCTTAAGACAGCTTTTGTAGGCCTCTCTCTGCAGCTCTCCCCCCCACCCCCACCCCCAGGCCTCTGTGCCTACAGCAGTTCTGAAGGTGGCTGCTTGCTATGAGCACAGTTAGAGTGGAGTGTCAGAGGAATGACAGGCTGGAGCACAGCCCAAGCATGATGAGACACTGGGCTGTTCGTTTTTGTTCTCCTAAAACAGATATTTCTGCCCTTCATGAACCCTGGTACAGTGGCTAGCCCAACTAGAGAGGCTATAGCTCATCTTGTTAGTACCTAGTCTTGCCTTAAGGTGTTGGGATATCTTACATCCAACTGTCCCAAGAGCCTAAGTGCTTTGCAGACTGATTCGGGGCTATTGAAAAAAATCCTTGCCACTGGCCAAATGGCACATTTACCCCCTGGTAGCACCATGGTGACCCTGAAGGGTACTTGGAGTCTTCTACAGCCTGGACTAATGGCTGTCTGGGGGGGGGGGGCGCGAGCCATTGCGTCGCCAGTTTGGATAAACCACAGCCACAACTTACTTCTGTTCTCTGCCTGGGGACACTAACGAGTGCCACCACATCAAGAGCCTTTTGCCATGGACTTTCCACATAGGGGTCAGCTCTCCAGTGCTATGAACTTATTCGGGAATATCTGGGACCGCCCATTGTTTCTGGATTCCACTTCGCAGAGCCTTATAGAGTATCTCTTACGTTGTGTTCCCATTTGCAAAAAGAGCTCTGAGGTAGACTTCCATCGTGGAGCCAAGGGATAGGCTATCTGAAGTGACGAGAGAATTGTCTGGCTCACGCTTTCTTGACTGTGTGAGCTACTAGTCACAGTCAGATGTTTTTTGTGGATGGCTTTCTGAGTTAGTTATAACGTAAGAGGTGAGCCTGCCACCACACAGCGTTACTGGAGAAGCACTTGTCCTGTCGACTCTCCTGTGTTCGTGAGCTACCTACAGGCTTCTTCACGGACTCTACTGACAGATTTCTGAGTCCTGTCATTCAAGAAATCTTTTACATTATTTTGTAGGGACAAGAGTTGTGTATGTATCTGGTGGGTAGATACTGTCTAGCTCCTCTGGAGGCCTTTGGGGACGTTTATCAGCAATGGTAGAGGACCCAGAGAGCATGGCTTCCTTCCAAGTCCTTGTCTTAGCAGGGCTGTGGAAGTCTTCGAAACGGCGTGGGCTTGCCTTTCGCAGGCAGCTGGCTGGCTACCTAGCCCCGACCCCTGCCCTGACTGTTCCGTCTTGCATACATTGTGTACCTCTCCACCCATCAGGACATGAAGCAAGATGGCTGACCTCATGCAGCCATTTTTTTTTTTTTTTTTAAAGCAAAAAGTCCATTTTTTTTGCTTAAAGATGTCAGAGGAAGTCTGGATTCTGTTGCTTTGCATGGAACTTCTCCCAGTCTCCCACCCGACACTGAATGCAAGCTAGAGAGCTGTGACATGGAAGACAAGTGACATTGTGCCTCAGCCCAGTCAGGGTTCTCCTGAGCTGTATTTTAGCCCTGAGGACCAGCTGAATTCACTTGTTATTGGCTGT
>NC_034596.1:31690522-31702913 GCF_900095145.1 Mus pahari
GAGGAGGAGGAGGAGGAGGAGGAGGAGGAGGAGGAGGAAAGAGTCGGAATGTGTCCCTTTGTCAGGAACTGACTCCAGCAATGACTATCACACCGCTGTGCTAGCTAGCACTGTTCCCCACCCTGGCAACCCACTCACCTCTAAGGGATTCACAATGTTGTGTTAGGATTGTGTTTCACGCATGAGTATTTTGGGGGTAGTACACTGAAACCACAGCAGATCATAACCTGTTTTGTAAGGAAAAACATGGGAACCATTATTTCCTGGTTCCCAAACCTACTGCCCTGTTCCTTGAACTATGGTTCATCCTTCAACTTCACAAAGGTCTCTTCAGGGTGCAGTTGAAGGATAGGAACAGGGAAGACATCACAGACTGTGTCAGAAGACCCAACCAGAACTCGGGAAGCACCCCACATGGAGGTGGTAGAAATCACCCCAGAATTCGCTGGAAACTGGCCTCATACAAACAAACTCTTAAAGTTTTCTGCATATTAGGATTGGAGTAAGGAGACAGGCATGGATGCGCACGCTCACACACACACACACACACACACACACACACGCGCACACACACATGCACACATTCACTTAAGGCCTATAGAACAAGAGTTGAGAAAAAAAAATCTCTCCCAACTGTCATCCTGAAAGACAATATAAGCGTGAACATTTAAATGGAACAGAAAGAAGAAAGGGGGTGAGGCCTGGTGATGAGAAAGTATCATAGAACTCTCTACTCAATTCTTAAAGTACCCTCAGCAAGAAAGCCAGACCGAAGGGACTTAAGCTCTCTGCTTCTTTCTCCTCTGGTTAAGTCACACTGAACTATGCAGCAGCTTCCATCTACAGGCAGGCCCTGGGCTGAACATGCTGTGCCTACCCGTCCTTGGCCTTCACACAGGTCATGGACTCTGAGACCAACTTGATAAGCGAGTGTGTGTGTGTGGGGGAATAGGGCTGTCTGTCTACACAGCTGGCCTCTAAGCACAAGTAGTCCTGTTGTAACAGAAACCTTGTCCAGCACACCCCAGAAACCTGCCATAGTGTTTTTGTGTACGTCCTCTGTCCTGAGGGCTAATGCAGAGACTCTCAGGCCTGGAGCTCCCAGTGTACCTGGCTAGGCTGAAGGATACAGGTTTGAGTGGATGGGGGAAGCTTGGTGGCTCTGTGAGTCCTTGCAGGAGCCAGGGCTGGTTTTGCATCCAGAACATTTCTATTGTCAGTTTTGTGAGGTAGAGGCAAGGGGGAGCCCTTTACAGAATTAATCTCCTAGCTGCCAAGGTCATTGCTGCCCAGCTGGCCAGTCATATTCTCTGCCAGACTGGGCTCAGGCTAACGTTGTGTACCCTGATCATCAGCTGGCCCAGGATCATCCAGGTTAGAGCTATGACAGGAAAGACTGGAAAAGTCTAGATAGACCATGGCTTGGATCTCATGTGGTCTTGAAGTAAAGAGCAGTTTGAATCAGGATATAAAAAAGTGGAACACCCAAGCCCACCCCTAGTGCCACATCCAAGGGGTCCCTGTCAAGAGCAGGAAGCCACAGTGACTGTCTGTCCTCGAAGGGCCCAGCTATTTGCACACTTTGCATGGTGAGATGGGCACACACCACTTCTTCACTAATGTCGCCCACCTGAAACTTCCTTAGATTCACCAAGTACTCGTCTTCCAGAGCATCTGCAGAATGAATGAATTGATAAAATTATTGACCTTGTAATGTAGATAACAACATGGTTATTAGGGCAATTTATTATCATTTGCTACGTCCCCTTTGAGAGAGAAGATGAAGGAGGATGAGAGATAAATCATCTTCCTGGGAGCTCCAGCCTGGTTGATGTATTAGCATTGATTAAGCAGCTACTGTGTGCCAGGCTGTTTGGCCACGGAAGATCTCAAGAGCAGTGCATCACAGATCCTGGCTTTCAGAAGACCTCACCGTGGTGAGAGTCAGAGCCATGACGCAGGGAGTCCTGCTTTCACCGCTGAGCAAGGCTATGCCGGAGTGAAGGGGGGGCCATTTCCCCGGGGAAGGTGTCTGGTGAGCTCTAAGAGAAAAGAGGACCATAGATCTCTCCATCCTGTGCCCGTTCTTTCACAAATACGCCATTCTATTCCAGAGGCAGAAACACAGCTCTGAAGGCATTATCATGCCAAATGGTAGAACCAGAACTTGAACTTGGGGTGCCAACTCCAGGGTGTAGCCACCAGACACTGTGTTTTTAAAGTCCCAGGAAGACTTCGGGGGGTTGGTGTAGCTCCTCCGCCTCTATACACCGTAAGTGACTGTCTCTAAGGACCTGTGTGTATCCTTGCTAATCTGGGGTTGCCGCCCAGTAACAAGTAAACTTCTTATGTTTGGCTCACACCTACCTTCTGAAGAAGCTTAATGTGTTGAAATTAACATTTATTTTCATAACAATATTTTTAGAGTAAAATTTAAAAGGGAAGCATGTTTAAATGTTCAAAAATTGTTTTCAGTGTGCTATAGTATACACGTGTATACACCTTTTTGTGTGTGTGTGTGTGTGTGTGTGTGTGTGTGTGTGTGTGTGTAGCGTGTGCCACCTCAACATTTTGTAATTCCTCTTATGCCTAGAAAACTTTCACAACCTTGGAAAGACTTTTGGGGGAAACTGAAGGCCATTTCCTAGGGACTTAATATTTCTTCCATGGAGTGCAACTTCAAGGTTGTCTATCTGTTTTGTTGTCTTTTTTTCCCTCACTGTGGGATTTTTCTCTCCTGAGCACTGGTAGCATTGATTGCCAGTAAGCTGTTCAGTTGTCTTCAAAGCTTTCTGTTCCTGACAGCTTCCCTGTTTATCCTGAACTTCGCATGGGACCCCCGCTGCAGAGGAGGAATCCTGCCCTTCTTCCATCCTTGCTGAGTTTCATCTTTCCAGCCTTCTCCAGTTGTTGCTGCTTTTTAATGCCAAAGTCCTGAGCTTTGGAAGGTGTCCGGGGGCAAATTCAAAAGTGTGCAGCATCTTTTCTGATCTCATACCCACAAAACCAGCCGTCTTCCCATCTCGACAACAAGTGCTGTACAGATAGTGAACGGGAGATGCCTCCTGCCCCTTTGCCGAATGCAGCCATTTGCAACAAGAGAATATTGGCTGTAAATTGGTTTACACGCATACAACTTTACTTAGCAAAAGAATTGTTCTTAGAAAGCTATTTATCTTGAACAAAACACTAACCCCATTCTGCCGATTTCTTTCTTAGTATCGACTTTCAAAGCCGTTTATCGGTTGCTTAGGGAAACAGAGTCATTTCTTCAGCTTCATAGAAATCATTTTATTGCCCCAAACTTTGCATCTATTGAGCTCTGGCCCTGCCCCTCCCTCTGCTATGTGGGATGGAGGAAGTTCAGGTGAGAGCCTGAGAGTCGGGGAGGGAGTGATTCTTGGGATAGTAATTAAGGCCATAAACATAATCTTATAATATTAGTTCACAGAAGTTTGTCCATATCCTAATGTGTGGTGCTGAATACAGTTTGATGCTGGGTAGGGCTTGTGTGTGTGTGTGTGTGTGTGTGTGTTTTAATTAATCTACCTGCTCTCCACGGGAAGATGGATAATATGGGATGTAATGAGAGGTGATTTCTGTTTTATAAATATACTACCCCTCTTCTTATCCATTGTTTTGTGTTTCGTGGTTTCCTGTTACCCGCGGTCAATGACAGTCCAGAAACACTAACTAGAAAATTGCAGAAGTAAATAGTTCACACGTTTTTAATTGCTCACCAGAATGAGAAGCGTGGCCAAGTGTGCCGTTCACCCAGGATGTGAATGAACGCCACATCCAGAGAACCCACTGTGTATACACTACCCACGTATTGTAGTCTGAGGAGCCTGCTGGTGGTTCAGACAGTCCTCCTGTCTCAGGCCATTTCTCTGAGTGCAATAGACTACTGGAAGCTGGGCAGTTTATAAAGATAAGCTTAGTTTGACTTACTGTTCTAAAGACTGGAAATCCTGGGCTAGGAGTGATAAGGGCCTTCCTTGTATTGTGTCAGTAGAATGCAGAAGGACAGAAGTTGTCCACGGAGGAGGGAAAGCATGCGAGATGGTCTGGTGTTCTAATAACCTGCTTTGCTAGATGGACCTAATACCATGAGAAACACAGTGTTCATTCCGACCCGTTGAAGGCCCCACTCACCCCAACACTGCCACAAATCAACAGTATTTCATTTCAGTCTTAGGAAAAACCATATTCAAACAGTAGAGCCTTCCACATTGAGTTCCTCATCTGTAAAATGGGACCTTGCTCTGTTATTACGCAGCATTTTGCTGAAGGAAAAAAAAAAACCAAAAAAACCAAAACACTGCTTTTGGAATTGTTGGCCTGTAATCTCACCCTGCCTTAGGAACTCTGGCAAATTGCTTTACCTTTATTCATTTGCTTAGAAAGTGAAGTGTTGACCTCACAGGTACTTGATGAAGAGTAATGGATAATATTTACATAGCACAGACTCCAAAGGGTGTATCTTAGCGCGTACGTGGAGGCTACCATTAGGTGTGGGACATAGAGAATTTCACCTTTTTTACTTTTGCCCATCCACATTCAGTATTGAGGTGGTAAATGTTTAACCACAAGCTCTCCAAAAGCAAAGGTCTGGATCACACTGGCTTACCTGTTTTCATGGTGTCAGTATTCCCTTGGGGCTGATTTCAAACTACCTCAGTGACAACTCTGAACATGGAGCCAGGCAGACATGCATGCTCTTAAACACTGGTACAAACCCACATCAGCACAACACTGTTTTGGTTTGGTTTGGTTTTCGCTCAATCTTTTGCTTAGGGGATAAATTGAGAGTGAGAATACTGAGTAGTTAGCATTATGCCCTGTACACAGCACACTGCTTTTTTATCCTGTCTTATCTCCTTCTTCCTTGACCCTTATTACTTTAATCAAACAGCACATTTACTTTAACACCATCTAGTTGTGTGAAGTAAGTGTGTGTGTGTGTTTGTGTGTGTCTTTAAAATCCAAGTACCTTACTCTGCATCTGCTAGGAGGTCTCCTGCATCTCAGAAAATGCGCAGCCTGCAGAGGAGCCCTAAAGTTGACTTTACTGAGGAATAAGCAGGTAGACTAGTAGGTCCTTCCCCTCTTCACAGGAAACATGCCCAAAGCTGAGCAGTGCAAAACTGAAAGACTTGCAGAGGGAATGCAAGAACATTCCCTATTGTTGAAGAGCCGGGGGCAGGGCACTCACTAAACAGCCTAATCATGACCTTTGACAGTGACCCAGCAGGTAGGTGTGTGTGTGTGTGTGTGTGTGTGTGTGTGTGTGGCAGTGAGGAGATGGACGTGGGCTGTGCAGATCTCTGCGAATACTAAAGAATGGAGCATTGAGTGTTGATTAGGAGGCGTGACACCAGACTCTCAGGGACACACTCCTCATACCTTGCATGGTTTGGTCAAAGCGTCCCAACAGTTGTCACAGCTGCCAGCCCATGGGGCATTTGAGACATTTTTGGTAATGCTTAGTCCAGATTGGCTTTAGATTTTTTTTTTTGTATGTTTTGATTAATAAAATCCTTTTATTCCTCTGTAACTTAGTCTGCTAACCTTAATAAGCATACACCAGGTAGGAAATGTCATTGAAAAAGATTCAATATGCTAGTAAAGATTACCAATCATTTGGTTTTGGTTTTCAAGACCAGATTTCTGTGTGTAGCCCTGGCTGTCCTGGCGATCACTCTGTAGACCAGGCTGGCCTTAATCTCAAAGATCCAACTGCCCCTTCCTCCTGCGGGCTGAGAGTTCAGATGTGCATCACCACTGCCCGGCCACCAGTGATTTTTAAAAATCTTTTTGTAGAGATGCAAAGATTGCCCAGGGAGTAAGATGCTTACCACAAACGCGCTAGACTCTGAGTTCCGTTTCAAGAACCCACAGAAGAAGCCAAACATTGTGGAGAGTGTAATTCAACACTGGGAAGGTGGACTTGCTGGGTACTCAGCTTAACCTACATGGCAAACTCCAGAGAGACCCGTCTCAAAAAAAAAAAAAAAAAAAAAAAAAAGAAAGAAAGAAAGAAAGAAAGAAGAAAGGAACCTGAGAAATGACACCAAANAAAGAAAGAAAGAAAGAAAGAAAGAAGAAAGGAACCTGAGAAATGACACCAAAGTTAGGTTGAGCCTTGGCCTCCATATAACTGCAGAAATATGTACAGGGACTATAAGGATGCACACACATACACAGCTTCTTCCACCTTTTTTGTGTTTTTCAAATATATCTTCAAAGACATGGGTCATGCTGGCCTTTGGTTGCACACACCTTTAATCCCAGCCCTTGGGAAACAAAGGTAGGCAAATCTCTGTGAGTTCAAGGCCAGCCTGGTTTCAGATGAGTTATAGGATAGCCAGGGCTACACAGAGAAGCCCTGTCTTGAAATAAAACCAACACTACCAAAACAAAACAAAAACCCTTGGGTGAAACACACACACACACACACACACACATACATACACACACACACACACACACACACACACACTAAAAATAAGCAACCTTAAAGCCAGAATGATGCTGGAAGTTAGCACTCAGAAGGTGATGTGCCCATACAGGGGACCTGTAGCTCACACTCAGGCCTGCACCTTGGGTGGGCCCATCACAGGCTTCCTCTCTCCCAGCCTCTCCTCCTTTGGGCCTTCCTCTTGAGCTCTGACTAGTAAGTAATGCTCCTCTGAGGAGCCTGGCAGAGGTATGTTCTCATACGTGGAGGTCCAGAGACCATTTCCCATGGGGGTGAGTAACAGACCACAACTCGCCTGGAAGCACGCCCTAGTTAGAGATCCCCTACAGCTGGAATCTCCAGTTCTTGTGGTAGGACTGAGTCTCCTGGCCTCCTCCATGGAAGTGAAGGGTTTTGTTCCCTAACCCAGGTATCAGTGCTGCCTCCATAGCTGTCGAAGCAACAGGCCTGCCTGGGAAAGGCATGCAGCTCACAGCGCTGAAAGGCAATCTTTGGGCTTCTTACCTTTGGGGTGGCTGGCTGCCCATAGTACAAGGAGCCCAGCTCTTTCTTCTGGCCTGAACTAGAATTTGGGGACACTCTCACGTGTTGGGGGAGGGGTGGTGCAGTTCAGTAAAAACACAGGATGCATCTGGTAAATAGGCTGCTGGGTGAGAGGGGCACAGGAGATGTATGTTCATGCTTACATTGCCAGGGCCCAAGTGACTTACCTGGGGTCAGTCAGTGAAGTGTTAGATGCTGGAGTCCTCCTGGGCCCTCCTACATCTGAGTGGTACAAGAGCTGTGACCACAGGTTTTCTTGGAACTGGACTTTATTTGCTTGACTGCTTTATAGAGATGTAATTTGAATACCATACAAGTACCTCATTTAAAATGTGTACATCCATGGATTCAGTGTCTTGCAAGTGTTACCACTAGCAATCTTAGGAAATTTCCATTTTTTCCATAAGCCCTCCACCCTATGACCATCACCTCCCGCAAGCCCAAGGCAAGCACTTACTTACTTATCTGTGTAGATTTGCCTACTCTGGACATTTCACCCAAATGGAAGCCCACAGAACGTGACATCTTGCATCTGCTTCCTTTCCCTTTGGTGTTTCCAGGGTTGCCCGTGTTGTAGCATGCAACATATCTCATTCCTGTTTGTAGGTGGACGATAGTCTGTCTTTTGTTTATCCGTTCGTCTGATGATGAACACTTGGGTTTTTACTTACTGCCTATTAGGAGAAACATTGGTGCGTGCACGTGTGTACAAGTCGTGGGTGGACAAAGCCGCTCGTGTCTCAGGTGAATGCCCCATCACCGATTTGGTTTTCACAGTAGCCGTCTGATCGCTTTATATCTCTGCTTCGAAACACTCAGGAGCTCCCTTTTGTCCCTAATATCAAGGTGGACATCCTTACTTTGGCCTACACAGCTATAGCACCTGGCCCCTTGCCAGCTTCACTCCTAACAACCTCCCTGTTCTATCCCAACCAAAAGGACAAGAGCTGCCTCCGAGCTACATACAGGGCCTCCTTCCTTGGCTTAAACCACCCCCTGTTTACTAGAGGGGTTTCGCTAATCCCTCATGCTAAGGCTTCAGCTGACCCACCTCCTTCCTCAGACTAAGCCAGGCTTACTTCCCAAGCTTCCTTAGGACACCATAGGTTGTCACCACCACACCAATGACACCGTGCGTGGCTATCTGATTCACGCCTCCCCTTTCGGCCACCATAAGCTGTAGGAGCAGCAACCTCATTCTTCTTCCCCTGGCTCCTAACACAGTACCTGGCGTAATCAGGTCCCCAGTCATTATTTACCAGACGAACAGTAGCGAACTCAAATACTGATGGTGGTGAAGAGGCTGCTCATTCAGAGGATCCCTTCGCGCATGGTGTGCCTCTCAGCCAGGACCATAGTGATTTCTCTTCCACCCCAGTTCGGTTCTTCCTTCTGTACTCACCTGCGGGGTAGACCCCACAGTCCTGCAGTCAAGGCAGAACTGTGGCTTTGTCTCTGTCATTCCTCTCGTTTGTGACTCAGGAGTTCCAACCCTGCTGACCAGCTTGGTTAATTATCGTAGTTGGCTTCCAGGAGTGAAATAGAAAGAGATTCCTGAAGGCCTTTGCTTCAACACAAGTTGGGTAGCAATGTGGTGACAAGCTGTGCTCCCTGTCATAAAGAGGATTGACTTCCTGTGTGTGTCTTTTGAAAAATCTTTCTTTGGAAGAAATTTCAAGAGGAAACTGTATCTTCTCCGAGACTTAATTGCTTTGTCCCCCCCCCCCCTCACAGATATGCACCTATTTGGCCATTATCCAGCACATGATGACTTCTATCTGGTCGTGTGCAGTGCCTGCAATCAGGTCGTCAAGCCCCAGGTCTTCCAGTCGCACTGCGGTAAGTGGACTCCTGCACTTGGTGGATGCATGGGCTCCCAGCTGGGTGGCCTGGTGTCTGTTTCAGTCCAAGGCTGTGGGGACACGGGTCGGGGGCTGCTGCCTCTGCACACAGAGGACCTGGTAGGGTCTCTGTCCTCCCACTCACAGGCTCCTTCCTGTCAGAGCCAACAGAAGGCAGCCTGTAGCATGTCTTGGTAGATGGGATGAACTGGAAACCATTGTGCACACTGGTGCCTCTGCAGGTAGCCCGGAGGGGAGAACAGTGGCATGAGGAAGCTCCCCCTCCTCCTGCAGCCTGCCATTTTCTCCCCCTGAGCACACACAAGGGAGGGCTGGAGCCACAGGTGGGTGGTGCAGTGCACCTGGCATTGGATGCTGCTCCCAGGATGTAGGTGAAAGCTCCTATTCTGCTTGTTCTTTCAAGACACACACACACGCACACACATCTTTGGAAAGTGTGCTTAAGAGCTCATTTTTTTCCCTGAGTGTCTTAAAATCCTGGCTGTGAGAAATTCCAGGACTCCAGCAGCGGTGAACTGTGTACGCCATTCAATACAGGTGGGAATGAGGACAGATAAAAGCCACGTGGCACTGCTAAACAGCTCTCTGACCTTAGACAAGAAGCCATTTAATCTCTCTAGGTGGCTGTTTCCGTATCTTTACCAGGAGTTAGACCAGATGGTTCCCACGGCTGTCACATGCTGTGAGTCCAGGAGAGTGTTTTCTAGTCTTATTTCTCCGTGACCCCTTGTGATAACGGGATCTGGATGCCCCTCTGCCGCTGTTCCCATAGCATAGTCAGCAGTACACTTGAACAAAAGAAGCAGTTGTAATGTTGAGTGTACGTTTGTAAAAGACACGAGTTTCCCCTTTCCTGCACCGTATTCTGACTTCCCCTACCCTTTTAGTTACAACCATGCTGTGATAAGTCGTCATGAAACAAAAGAAGTAAATGTGTTTGGGTAGTCGAAATAGCTGAGCCTTGCTAATATGTGTCTATGATATCTACATAGAGATGAAAGCGGTGTGCCAACTGTAGGCGTGGTTTGCGCTTCTAATGAAGTAGGCAGCGAATCCAAACTTTGATGGGCACGGTTTTGAGCTAGACCAAGGAATAGAAGGGCTTCTGTGAGCACTCTGCAGAGCGTTCTGTTGACAGGTGGATTTGGCTCTGTATTTCTTTGTCTCTCCCATGAGGAGGTGACTTATGTGTGTACTTCCATGCTGGGATGTTCACTTCTGGCAGTGTGAGCACAAACAGACTAAGCGTGCATCCAACACGAGCCGACCTTGTTCAGTGTTCTGTAGCAAATGACCCTCTTCTGCCTCGAAGAGTAAAAAGGGCCTACCTTTCTGAAGAGAACCTGTCAGGCCCAGCAGTGATGTTATTACTCTCTGAGGCTACAGGTAAACCATCCAAAGTGTGGTAGTATCGAGGAGGTCACGCTCAGCCTGCGGCTCTGTGGAGTGCTGTGGAATATTGCTGTGTGTGTTTGGTTAATCGTGAGGACTACAGATTGTCCTGTGCTCGCCACCCAGACATTCCTAAGACTGTATTGCCACTCTGTGTGCTTTGATGCTGCCGGGAACACGGGCAAGTCCCAGCCCTGGTAAGGCTGACACTCAATCGTAAACCATCAGAACTGTTACTGGGAATTGAGCTTGCAGGCAGTCTTTGATGGAAGGATCCAGAAAGACATGAGGATCTCACCGCCATGCCGACTCTTCCTCAGGGAAAGGGACACCAGCAGAGGAGGCTTGGTGTAGCTGATGTGTAGCCTCTGAACCCTCTGGCTTTCGGTGCTGGACTTAGAACTCAGCCTAGGAAGAAAGCCAGTGCCGTGGTGGCCCCCTGTTATGAGCAGAGGCAGAAAATTAGTTTGGAGCTCTGGGTTTTCTGACCTCATCCCTCGAAGCCTGGGCTGCACTGAGCTTTAGCTCAACCAGCTGAACATAACCGTAGCTCAGCAAACCAAGGGAAAGAAGTGTCACTCGGTCCTCCAGCTGTGTGTCCCAGTAATACAAAACCCATGTTTCTCAGACACCAGAGAGGAGGCGAGATGCAACTCAGAGCTCCGGCAAGTCTCTGAGGGAGCAGATTTTTAAAGCTCTCCTTAGAATTGTTCCTGTGTTTTCATGATGGTCCTTGTTAGCGCTGGCTGCCGCACATACCCCAGTGTCTTAGGTTGCGTTGCTTAAAAACAACAGGCTTCTGGAGGCCGCGGGCTGACAGCAGGACACCACCATCGGATGATGTTGGTGAGGACCATTTTCTAGTGCTTGCCAGCTAGCTTCTTACTACTGTATTCTCACTTGCCAGGAAGAGAGCAAGGGCTCCCTGGAGCCTCATTTATGAGGGTACAAATCCCAACCTCGAGGTCTCTACATCTTGTGATATAATTGCCTCTCAAAGGCCCCACCTTCCAATACCATGTCAGGATTTCAGTGTGGAACTTTCAGAGATGGGGGCAGTAAGCCTTCAGTTGTAATAGTGTTCCTGGGATGGAGTTGTAAGTCCCCCTGTTGAGCGCTTCTCCAACTTGCCCGAGAGGAGTTTGATCTCCAGAACGAACAAGCCCGGCACAGCTTCCTCCTCCTTCCGACTTTACCTTGTGTGAGGAGCCTTGCCGTTTTCAGTGAGTTAATAAGGGTGCCATTGTGCTAAGTGCTGGGCAGCGTGCCAAGCGCTTTGCATATCTTTGAAAACACAACCCTTTCAGCAGCCCTGTGGAGTGGGTGTGAATGTTACACCCATTTCAGAGTTGAGGAAGCCTGAGCTGAAGAGGTTGGGTGCTGTGTCCAAGGTCTCAAAGCAAGACAGAAGAGAGCCTGGTTTCGAGTGCAGGTGGCTTCTCAGAGCCAGGGAAGCACCTGCATAGTTGTTGCCCTCACAGCCTGACCATGGGAAGCCCCATGCAAACTATGACTGTATATGGAAGTAGTCACTGGGGGGGGGGGGAACTGGGCGGGGCCTCCAGCCCCACCCACTAGGCCTTCTCTTACTCTCCCCCCAGCCCACTACCAGAGCTCTCTAGTATCACTTGAAATGTGTTCATGTAGTGGAAATAACAGGCTTTGGAGATAATGCAAAATGATTCGGGGCTTCCCTCGATGTCTGCGTGATTTGGGGCTGTGACACGTGGAGTTCATTTCCTCTTCCTCCTCCTCCTCCCTTCATGGTGTCTTTCTGCGTTGCCCACAGTGGGTGGACTGGTGGGGAGAATCCCTTCATCCTAATGTCCATAAACCTTTGCTCACGTGCCACCTCCTAGCCCGTCGTTGTCTGTCAGCGCTAGGAATAGCCTTTGCACTTCTGCATTCCCAGCACCCTCAGATGCTTTACAAAGGGGAAAAGCATCTTGGATGCTAGCCAACAGCCGTGATCTTGGTGTACAGGTCATTGAACCTAGTCTTTTTGTTTGTTTGTTTTATTTTTGGTTTTTCGAGACAGGGTTTCTCTGTATAGCCCTGGCTGTCCTGGAACTCACTTTGTAGACCAGGCTGGCCTCAAACTCAGAAATCTGCC
>NC_034596.1:31703373-31708428 GCF_900095145.1 Mus pahari
TCTCTCTCTCTCTCTCTCTCTCTCTCTCTCGTGTGTGTGTGTGTGTGTGTGTGTGTGTGTGTGTGTGTGTGTGTGTGTATGTGTGTGTTCTGGGTATGCACACATGGCAGTGGTTGTGTGTCCTTGTCAGAAACTGGTAGAGGAAAACTATTTCTTATTCAGTCCTCACATCTGATATATGCTTGTCATACCAAGCACCATTTAATCTGATTCTTACCCTCACACCCAGTGTTAGTGTAGTCCCACAAGTTAAAGTTCAGTTTCTTAGAAGTGTCTTTCATTTTAGATAGCAATCACAGATAATGGTTCCAAGGTAACTCATGCTTTTGTTTGACTTGGGGATCCTCACATGTCCAAGTTTGCCATAATGACTCACAGAGCTCAGGGAAAACATTGCTGATGTTCACTGTGCTGTGTTCTCTGTCTTTCTGTCTCTGCTTCTCTGTTTCTCTCTCTCTCTCTCTCTCTCTCTCTCTCTCTCTCTCTCTCTCTCTCTCTCACACACACACACACACACACACACACACACGGTTTCTTTGTCTAGCCTTGGCTGTCCAGGAACTCACTATGTAGACCAGGCTGGCCTTGAACTCTTAATGGTGTCATAAAAGACATGGCAGAGCATCATTCTAACAGGTAGGAATGTGCAGGTTGAAGTCGGAGTGGGGGGGCTGAGCACAGTCTGTGTTGTAGAATTGGCTGTACCCCTGGCCTGTGACTGCACTGATCCTCCTAGACTATCTCAGTTCTGTCCCCCAGGGTGTTTGTAGAGGTGCCACTGTGCACTGTCTCAATGCACTGGGCTTTGGTGATTAGTATTACCTCTAGCCCTGGTCCAGTGGGACTGAAAATTCCAATCCTCTCCTTGTGTCTGGCGTTCTTTGAATATCAGCCCTTATGCTGAAACTGTCCAGAGCCTTAGTCACCTCCTCAGCATATATAAGGATGCTTATTCCCGAAACTCCAGGGCTTAGAACCAAACCTAACAAGAGATGATGGCCCCCACCTTGTTTCCTATCTCCTGCCACTGTGGAAGTTACAAATTTAAGTATCTGCCAGGTACTTGGGACAAATATATACTTCCTCTGACATCACAATGCCACAACAGCAATATGAAAAAAATAAAATGACATCAAAGGGAACTCGTTGAGTTTTGGAAGTTCAATCCTGACTCACACTTGCTAGCTTGCAGCCTTGGGTTAATTACACTACCTTTCTTTTTGAACCTGTTTCTCCCCACCGATGAAGTAGGAGTGCCAGTTTCTACTCTACAGAACTACTGTGAGGAGAGGAAAAAGAAATGTATACTTTGCTGGCATGGAGTAGGGAAATAAAGGTTAGCTTTTATTGTCAATAAAATGGGGCCCTTTTTTTTTTATGAAGTTGAAAGTTTCTTATGAAAAATGGGAAAACCACTTTAGCCAAGTGCTTCCTGTCTTCGCTCCTGCTGTCTCCGGGGATGCCACTCTGAGGTCAGCCCGTGGCTCGTGCCTGTTATTCACTGCAGTTTCCTAGCCTTGGAGACAGTAGTAGTCTGCCCCAGTGTGATTACATCTGCTGGGAGCCTCGAGGATTGCACTTTGCAAATATTGGTTTACATTCTCATTAGGCCCTGGTGTCAGCTCCGTAGAAATGCCATGAAGCACCAGTATATCTCTGGGTCCCCTAACAAGAGCCATTGTATCTCACAGGATTATTGCAATATCCCTTTCCCAGGACTAGCCTCCATTTCTCTGCTGCTAGCACTGGGACCCAACTGGTGCCTCGGACGTAGATAATGGGGGTGACCACTGCTCCAGAGCGTCCCATGCATGGTGTGGGTTTGCTGTCATGCTTGGGCCACCCACCCCAGGGTCTATCCAGTGTTTTCAGCCAGCTACACAGAGGTCAGTGATTTCAAGGGGTTTAAATCTCCACAGGTGATACACTGGGATAATAGGAAGAAGGAAAGGGAAACAATTCACTTAGCCTTGGGAGTGTCACTCCTCTCAGCAACCCGCTGTCTGTCTAGGCTGTCCAGCCCCAACTGTGGCTTGGTGGGAGAGGGTACAGGTTGAGCGGAGCTTTTCTATTATCAGTGTGTCTAGATTTATATTCCAGCCTTGACCCGTATTCGCTGTGTGAGGTTGACAGGTTACTCTGCCTTTCTCTACTCTGGTTTCCTTATTCCTCAAGGCGGGTTTGTAGTTTATCTTACGTAGCGCTATTGATGACTGAAGGGGACGTGCTTGCACACGGATAGCACAGAGATGGAGCAAGGTTTGCTTTTTAAAAACTGTTTTTTTGGGGGGAGATCCCTCAGTCTGTAAAATGCTTGCTAGTCAAGCGTGAGGACCAGGGTTTGATCCCCAGAACCCACGTGAAAGGGCTCTATATAGGAATGTCTGCTATAATCCCAGGGCTGTGGAGACAGACAGCTAGGGCTCTGCAGCCCATTGGCCAGCCAGACTAGCCTGTTCAAAGGGCTTTATGTCAACTGAAAGACCCCGTGTAAAAAAAAAAAACCAGACAGAACAAGGTGGACAGCTCTTGAGGAAAACACCCAAGGTTGACTCCTGGCCTTCACACAATATGCGCACACACACGATGATGATGATGATATAAGATGCTATTGAATGAGACGCCTCAGAGGTCTCTAATGAAGTTACTGCCCAATGGATTTTCACTTGTAACCATGGCAGAGGGAGAGAGAGGCCTTGGTGATGTCATTGTGGCAGGGCTGTGGTGGCTCTAACCTATACAGAGAGAGAGAGAGAGAGAGAGAGAGAGAGAGAGAGAGAGAGAGAGAGAGAGAGAGGAGAGAGAGAGAGCTGTGACCATGTCTAAGAAAACTGCTGGCATGTGCTCTCTGGAGGTGTACACAAGTATGCACTGGAAGGGAAGGCAGGTAGTGGGTGCCTGGTTCTGTGACGGGAAACAACGTGTTACTGTTTTTAGTTTGTGCTTTTAACCCATTGTGAAGCTTGTAGTTGAAAACGTTAAGAGGCGGAGCTGAGTTGGATTTGGGGGCTAGGCTGAACATGCGTGAAATCTTTGCTAAGTGAACGACTAGACGTGACTTCCAGGCCTTACCTGCTGTTCTGTTTGTAGAATAACCAATGTCAAGGTGGCCTTTGACAGTGGCCTTCAGTGGGGCTGACCTGTGTGCCCTCTGGGCTGTTGAGTTTCCCTGGCCACCACCTACTAGATGTAGAGAGCAACAGTGGTCTTGCCCCTAATCGTGACAAGTGGAGCATCTCCAGGCATTACAGTTCACCCCAGGGGACGAGACTGTCCCATCTGAGAAACAGTGCCATGGGACAGAACACCTCCAGCCATCATGCTACAGCCTGTACTAACTCTGTTTACGCTTCTTTCCATACTAAAGGGGTGTGAGCACATGTGTGCACACTAATCCCAGAAGCAGCCTCTATAGAATCCCAGCCACACAGAGTTGACATTTCTACCTGCACGGAGCCGCTCATCAAGATAATTTCCCTAGGTACTTGAATGAAAATGTCTTTATGAAAACCAGTACTATATACAATTATTATATGCCAATTAAACAAAAGATGTTTACATCACAGAAGTAATAAATCTAAACCCAATGGCTAACTATGCACGTGGAATCAGGAGGTTAAAGATTAAATGAGTATGCTTTTAAATTTTCTTATTTATATTTTTGCTTATTATTTTGTGGGTAGCTGGGTATGCATGTGTCACGGCGTGTGTGAGGACGTTAGAGGACAACTTGCTGGCGCCGTCTCTGCCCCGTGGTGAAGATCAGTTTTCCCAGCTTTGGGCTGTCTTACTGGATCCAAATAAATGAATTTAAAACATTACAAAGAAAGAAAAGACCATTTCTGTGCCACAGATAGATGCAAAGTAGAAAACACGGCATCAGAGAAAAGTTGGTAAAGCTGCAGACCTGCCCGCTTCCAAATTAAAATTTAAATAGAAGACGGAAGGAATCCTACAAAGCTTGCCTGCTCCTGCAGCTGCCAGTGGTGCCCAGCCTGTCAGCAGAGAGCACAGAGCTCCACGCCCCACCCATCAGACAGAAACAAGCCTCCTTTGTCACTGTGCCTTAAAAAACATGGTTTAGAACCAAAGAACCTGGATGTCACTGACTAGACAGGAGAGGCCTCCACTCACCCACCCCTTTCTCACAGAGCCTTTATTCCCTTTCTGATTATAGAGTTTTGAATGCCCTTCAAATAGCTGCTTTGCATGTTGATGGGATGCGGTAGAATTTAATGAAGTGTGAGCTACAGCAGAGAGCGGCAAAACAGATGAGTGTGGGAGCCGGCTCCTGGAGCGAGGCGCGGCGTGTCCTGGCTGGCACCCCGTTCCTTCTGCGCACATCCAGATGCCAACACGGGTTGGGGACAGGCAGCCGCCCGCCCTGCACGGCTACGTGGGAGAGACTAATTAATGAGGTTCCAAGGCTTCCTGAGATTTTTTTTTTTTTTAACTCTGTCTCTCTCTAGATGACCTCGAGTTGAAGAAATGACAAACCACATGTGCTTCTGAGCCCCAGAGAAAGTCAGCCCCTGCTGCTATCAGTGCCCCTGGGCTTCCTGGGGTGTCAGGGGTATTGGCACCAGTTAATTAGTCTGCCAGGGCTTCCTTTCTGATGCTGCCGATTGCCACAGGACAGGGCCTAGATTTGATTTTTAATGTCAATTGAGTTAGATTTGATTTTTAAGGTGAATTATTTTATTTTATTATTGTATCAGTAATTGTCATTTGTGAAACTAGATTTTTTTTTCCCACACTGAAGAAATATAAAATAACTAAAGGAAGTTTGTCTCATTGAATATATTCTTTGTCAAACTGGTAGCATTAATTAATAGACTTGGCAAAAGTGTGTGAACTTGTACAGACTTCAGATTGCTAAGATAAAAAAAAAAAAAAAAAAAAAAAAAAGAGATAGCACATGCTGGTGAGGATATGGAGCAGGGGGAACATTTCTTCATTGCTGGCTTATTAAATTCTACTATTCCCATTTAAATTTAAACACCATGAGAAGACTTCTCAATACTGATTCTTATCTATGAACAAAATATACTTCTC
>NC_034596.1:31708599-31725959 GCF_900095145.1 Mus pahari
GAGGAGGAGGAAGAAGAGGAGGAGGAGAGAGAAAAGAGGAGGGGGAGGAGAAGGGGAGGAGGGGGAGGAGGAGGAGAGAAAGGAACAGAGAGACAGAGAGATGGATTTAAGGAAATATATGGTGGTCTGACTACTTAGCAAGTGATTATAGCCTACTCAAGCATTACAACCAAAAGAATCTACAGTAACCGAGGAAAACTATTTTCTTCTACTCGACAATTTTTCTATTCTGAGTTGGATATAGTACTCACCCTAGTGATCCTTGCCCAAGGGGTACAAAGGCAGGAAGATTTCGAGTTCAAGGCCAAATTAGGCTACGTAGGGAGCCACCATCCCGAGCAAGACAAATTTTTGGATTCTGGACTCACTACTGCTCCAATTAGGTCTAAAGCTGGCCTGAGAACACAGCATCTAGCTCGTCCCTGTCCCTAGCTCTTCTCTTTACTTACAGACAGAAGCAGTAGCAGTAACGGTCAGGCCTTTACCAAGCACTTACTCCGTGCTGAGCATTTTGCTGCCCCATTTAGCTCTGTCATCACCAGGAGGGACTTTTGGTTGTGTTCTCCTCATCTCATACTGGAGGAAGAGAGACCGGGAGCACTGAAGAAATGTGTGCGAGATCAGGAAAAGTAGCAGAACCAGACTCCACCCTCCATCCTGGCCCGAGCGTGTTCCCCTGTGTACTGGCTGAGGCTGGCTTTCAGACTCCCAGCAGCACCACAGCTGGCCTGTGGTGTCAGAAGGTCGTTTCTGTCCCTCCGCAAATGTGGGGAAGTTGCAGGTGCTGTACTTATCTTCGGCACTTTTCTAGGCTATGAGGCTAACCTCCGCCACCTGCTGGTGTGGGTATGTGAGAGGGGATGGGAAAATGGGTCCTCAAGGATGTGTGTAAGGTTAGCTGCAGCATTGGAATTAGACCTTTAGACATCAGAAGGGAGCATGTAGAAAAGATGACACGCGCCCTGTGTGTTCGTTCTTTCATCCTTTCTGCCTTCAGGGTCTTGCTGACCTGCAACAAATAAGCATGCCCAGGAGACCCACAAACAATAGATAATTCCATATCCAATGAGATACCCTTTTATATGTCCCTGTGAGGTTAATGGAACTGCAGCAAACAAGCTTACAGCAATCATAGAGTGGTAGAATCTTTGGGACCTTAGCGAAATCCAGTCCACCTTTAACTAAAGATAAACTTCTGAGTCTTGGGAGGTGGACCAATCAGTAGAGTGCTCGCTGTGCAAGAATCTAGACCTGCATTCGATCCCCAGAACCCATGTCCAAGAGCATGGCACAGTGAAATTCACTTGTGTTCCCTGTACTGGAGAGGTGGAGACAGGTTCATCCTGAGCTTACTCTTAAGCAGGTCTGGCTAATTAGTGAACTCCAGGCTAGTGAGAGACCCTCTGTCAAAAAAAAAAAAAAAAAAAGCGGGGAGGTATCTAAGGTTGCCCTCTGACCTCCACACACACATATACACATGTGTAAGCACACATGTTCTAGCACACACAAAAGAAAATCAGTTAACCCTCTACTCATAATTCCATAGGGGTCTATTTCTTGAAGCTGGAAGCTTCTGGGTTTGATGCGTTTGTGTTTGTGTGTGTTTTATTTAACACCAACTGTGTGCCAAGTGTTGTCACAGAGGTAGAGAAGGGCCTGGACTTGTTGAGTTTATGATCTGGTATGCTGCAGAGCATGAATATACTCAAAACACAGGAGGAACTGGCATAAGAAGGCCCTTCCCAGCAGAGGACATAGCGAGAGCAAATGCTGGGCTGAGTAACTCGGGGCCACAACAACTGTCATGGGTGCCAGCGTCTAGAGGCTGCTGTTTTTATTTCTGAGTGTGGTTGGAAGACCCTGGAGAGTCTGAGTGAGGCAGAGATGTAAGTGTGATGCATGTTCTTCAGAAGTCATTCTTGCCAAGGTACCATGCATCCTGGGAAACAGGACTAATGTGTGGTTAGTGAGAGGGGGTCCGGATATGTACCTGGACAGGGTTGGGGAGGAAAAGGTGGGTGACTTGGTTTTATTTTTGGAATTTTAGTGATAGGACTTGCTGAAGGATTTGGTTCCCTTGGGCTGGGTTAGTCTGGTTTGGGTGGGATTGATTGGCTTGGGAAAGGCAGGAGCGAATAGTTAGTGTTTGGTTTAAGGGGCATGGCCAGTGATTTGGCAGGATGGAGATGTGGAAGCCAAGGGAAGAGTGGGTTTCATAGACTGTGTCCAAAGACACGAAGGTGGGTAACAGAAGAGAGAAGAAGGAGCTAGGCCAGCCAGCTGAAGTTGTAATAATCCCTTTATTTGTTCTGTCATGTTTATCCCCAAGTGCAGGGGACTTTATGTTTACATCAGCCAGAGACCTCTTTTTAGATTGGAGCACCCTAAGTACTTGATCTGTGTTTGTGCTGAGCCACCCAGTCAAGCTATCATCTGGCACCTCTGTCTCCTGCCTCCTCTGCAGTAGAGTCCCTGTGCTGGACAGGGAGTTGCGGAGGGCTGGTCCAGTGCCTTAACATCTGTGAGTCTCAGCATGGAGCACATTTGTTGACTTTTGGAAGATGCTCAAAGATGTTTGTGATAAACAGGTAGATAGATGGAAGGAAGTTAAATTAAAGTGCTCGTGGCACCTGCTATGTCACCAGTGTTGGTATGTAGGTCAGCTATTGCAAATCCTTATCTTGTGTAACATGGGTGTACACACATTCACTTGTGTGCATACCCACATATGAGAATAGGAGCTTCCAGGCACCAGGAACTCAGTTGTGCTCACTGTTAGATCCCCTTGAGGCTACAGCGTGACTCACTGGGTAAAAGCACTTGCCTCCAAGCCTCATGACTAAAGTTTAGTTCCAGGAACTCACAGGGTGGAAGGAGAAATACTCCAGAAGTTGTTCTCTGACCTCCAGACATGCTCCGTGGCATGCCTGCGCACACACACCCATACCAAATCAATCAGTCATGTAATTTTTAAAAAAAAAAATCAAGTCCCCCGAGTTAACACAATAAATAATGCTGGATTTAAAAAGTTAGTGCTCAGTAGATTTAGTTTTCAAATGAATCTCGGGGGGGAGAAAAACCAGCTTGCCCATGCAAGCAGGTACAACCAGTTGGTGGAAGATCTGCTACTTGAAAGAGATGCCTCTGATCAGACACAGTTGGAAAGGCGGATGCAGGTCAGGCATCCATTCCCAGCAAGTGGTGGGAGCCACGGCTTTGATCTGTGACCACAGCTGGTTTCTGGAGGGCTCTGTGCTGTAATGTGACCCCTGGCTTCTGACTCATCCCTGGCACATCCGCTGGTTGCTCCCTGGTTGCTCCCTTACACCCCGTTCCTCAGTGCTGAATTAGGGTAACAGTCACTGCTTTATCTAAATCCAAGTAAAAGTTGCCAGCGCTGCTTCAAAAGGTCGTTTTGGAGTTGTCCCCATCCTTAGCAATGAGCACAGCCGCATTTCCCAGTGTCCCTTCCCTGAAAGACCGAGTCAGTAAACAGAGCGCAGGGCTTGTTGGACACATGTCCTTGGGAAGCGGTGCCAGACTTGCCTCCTAGAGTCACAAAGCAGCTGTTAGGCTTTCAAAGTGCCAAGCAAAAGCATGTCCGTCTCACGGTGGAATCAGTCATTCTCACTGAATGCATCTGTACATACGACTCGGCAATAACAACAGCTTTACCAATAATCCATCTTTGTCCTAATAACGTGCTCCCAAATGCAAGTCCTCGTCTTTCTCTGGTAACTGCACAGCAAAGCAAAGACTGTTTACATCCCAGACAGGGCTCTCTCTGTGGGGAGAGCTCTCCATCCTTCCGGCCATGTGCACTGTACTATGAGCAGAAGCATTTATAATAGCAGTCATGGTTGTATAGATTGTCACCTCACACCCTGGTGTCAGAACCTCACTCATGGCTAATCTGCAACACTCTGTTTTCTTCTGGCAAGGTCACTGACTGCTTCCTCCAGAAGCATTCCATACTAGACACCATAGGCAAACTGGCTTCCGGGGTGCCTGTGGCAGACCCTCCCAGGCCTTCTTGTCCGAAATCCAGTTGCCTTTCTTTGCCCCTGGGAAAGGCTAATGGGGCACTTCACAGTGCAGGGCCTCCTAGACTCAAGGGGGCGCCAGAGTTCACGGTTGTGTGGGGACCTTCCTGATGCTCTTTCCCAGGCAGGTATGCGCATCTGGGAAGTGAATGCAAACTGGGGAGTGCTGAATAGGAGACACTTGGGAAATGAATGGGTCCAGGGGGAAATGCAAATGGAGAGAGTGCCTGTGAAAGAGCAAGTCAGCAATTTCACTGATGGATTTCCACTTCCCATGGAATTAATCAGAACTTTGTTCCAGAGAAAGCAGCTGGAGTCTTTGTCCTACAGCTCTGGAACCCCAGATTCTTGTTGAAGACGGGGGTCGGGGGGAGGGGATTGCCTACCCTTGTTATATATTTGTTTATTTTCATTATAGGTACTTAGCTCTCTCCCCGCCCCCGCCCCCGCCCCCCCTGCAGTGTTTCTTCCTGAACTCCCTCCAGGGGTACATTTTTCTAAGACACCCCTGAAGAGGTTTTCTGCTCTTCTCTGTTGAGTGTCAGCCCTGACTTAATTTACAACCTTCTGAAATGAGTCCTTTCTCACAGAAGCTAAGCTTCCTGACCAGAGGGCCCTCTGGAGTACATCCAGTTAGCATGAAGCTTGCCCTGGCTGAGCCCTAACCCACTGACCCACTTAGCTGTCAGTTCTGGTGGTAACTAGTGTCATCCTGGTGGTAGCACTATCTCCAAGTTCATATGATAGAAGCTTGTTGGTGTAAGTGGACTTCAGCCTAGCCCCCGCCATAGTCTTGGAGCCCGTGATGTTCGCCAGGTGGGACTAAAAAGTCTGTTGATAAGGAACTTTCAGTTCTTATGCTCAGTCTTTGTTCTCTGAAGAGGGTGATGGAAAGAGGGGAGTGCAGAGAGTCTTGAAGACCAGTGGGGAGGCCAAGAGTAGATGGGGCTGCTTTCTGAGAGCCACCCTGCCCTGTCCATGTAGTACATGAGGAACAGAAAGACTTTTATTACCCAGTACATATTCTGGAGAGTTTTGGATGGCTCTTGTCTTCTTATCCACTTATCACCCACCCCAACTTGTCCGCAGAACTTGCAGGCCAGTCATTTATATAATTCTATATTCATCCTTTTTGTAAAGTTTGGATTCTATCTATCTATCTATCTATCTATCTATCTATCTATCTATCTATCTACCTATCTATCTTTCTCCCTTCTTCCCTTTGTGTGTGTGTGTGTGTGTGTGTGTGTGTGTGTGTTTCTAGGGATGGAATCCAGGACTTTGTACCTACAGCTGTGTATGTTTTTTTTTTTTTAAAAATATTTGACTAACTATAGCTGGCACTGGAATTGTGTTGGGTGGGCAATATCTTTGTAATAAGAAGCCATTCGTCTGATTTGGGCTGCTTGCAGTAATTTCATGGGCAGGTGCCTTCTTCTCTGAGGCACATGGTGCTGTGTTTTTCCTGTGTGTATCTAGCTGTCTCAGTCACTGTTCTATTGCTGTGAAGAGACACCATGACTGTAGCAGCTCTTATAAAGGAAAACATTTCATTGGGGCTGACTTACAATTTCAGAAGTTTAGTCCGTTATTAGCATGGTAGGACACAGGCCGACATGGTGCTGGAGAAGGAATAGCGAGTTCTACATCCAGATCTTCAGGCAGCACAGCAAATAAAGGGAACACTGGGACTGGCTTGGGCTTTTGAAACCACAGAGCCCACCCATAGTAACAGACGTTCTCCAGCAAGGCCACATCTGTTCCGATAAAGCCACACCGCCTAGTCCCTGTCAAGTAGTACCACTCTCTGGTGACATAGCATTCAAATATATGAGCCTATAGGGGCCATTCCTAGTGAAAGCACAACAGTCTTCCTCACTTGTTTTTCAGAAGTTCTTAGCTCTGCGAAAGAACAAACCATACAAATTGTTAACTCTAGTAATTTCTTGATTCCAGGATGGCATTAATTATAAGATACCCAATTAGTTGAACAACTCCTTTCTACAACCAGACTTAGTGAGGCATATTGAGTATAATATGTCTAAATAGGACACAGTCTGGAGAATGTACCAAACATAGCTTCTTGTGCTGTAGCTATGGACAAGGTTGTGATTTTTCTTTCCTTTTTAGGAGTCAGGTACTTCGTCCTCCTCTTGGGCTAGAATTTAGTTCAATCTCAAAATAGTGAAGCTATAAAGATCTGAGTTTCCTGATTCTTGTGATACAACTGATAAATACCTTGTAAATTAACCGAGCCCCATAGCAACTAGACCACACAGAACAAAATCACTCTGCTGCCAACTGGTAATTTAGGTGTGTGGTTTTCGTTTTCAATCATAAAAGGAACAAGGGGGAGGATCTTGGTATTGTTTAATTCTTGATGTCTAGTTTAATTTGTGATGGTCCAAGAGTATTAACTCTGCTGTTCTGTTTATAGTGTACTGTATACTTTTGTAGAGATTTGCAAGGCTAGGGGCAGTTTCTATAAATGTCTCCTTTGTGACTGGAAAATTTACACAGCTCTCATTTGAGTGTAGGGCTAAGTATATTTGTTATTTCATTCCCATCTTACGTGTCCTCCCCATACTTCTGCCTACTCACACAACAGTTTCTGGGAAGGAAGCTGTTATCAGTCCCCTGTAGTGGGTGGTAAAATGCTCCTCTTTCCTGTAACTCGGATGGCTTTGCTTTAGAGTTTTGAGGTTGTTCAGTAAAGTGCATATAACCTTAATTCAAATCTCTCTAGTGGTTGGTATCTTAGCACCCATTAATTTGCCTTTGGTTCTGTTTTATCTGAACAACACTGCCTATCCAATCATCTTTTGGTTAATATGTAATTGCCTCATTCATCTCTACCCAGTCTTTAATTTTCAGTTTTTTTTTTTTAATGTTATTTTGTTTTAGTTGTTCCTCCTATGGACAATACATATTTAGCTTTTAAAAGAGGCCCATCTAAGAATGTCTTTTAATAGGTGAGTTTTAGCCATTTACATTTATTGTGATTGTTTAATATACGTGTACTTATTTTTTTTCTTTTAATTTGTATTCATTTATCTTGCCTTTCATCTGCCCCTGTGTTTTATTTCAAAATTTGTATTTATTTAGTGGTTATTGCATTTTATCATGCATAGTGAACTATAGCTTTATTTCTAATAAAAATTAAACTTAAATAGAACCTGTGTCTTCTCAAACAACACAAAGGTGTTTTTATACTTCACCACTTAGAATGAACTGCTAATTACAACCTAAAACATTGGCAGTGCAATGTCAAACTACTTACTCATGGAGGGATTGGAGACACATTGATTAATGTGGAAGGCCAGAACTTTGCTAATTCACTGTGTTTTGTAAATGTAACTTTTACTTTCCTGTTGTAATTGTCTCCTTGGAGGCTAACTGCCTCCATCTTTAATGTAGGCTTAGTCCTGGAAGCTTCCAGCTTCCATACAATCTAATTTAGGCCTAGAATGTTTTAGCCTCTGAGACTTACTTCTGAATAAGCTCACCCTTTCTTGTTTCTTCTGAATTCTTGTTGGCTTAGTTTAGCTCAGCTGTTCTGACTCAAACTCCTCTTCAAGCTGACTGATCAATCTAGCTTCTTTCAGTTTCTAACCAAATTGCTCTGCTTGACCTCATACTAACGTTGGCACTATGTTCTAATCTTTTGGCTCTTTCTCATTCTCTGGCTTGCTCTGTCTTCACCTGTGTCTAGCTTATTCTCTCTCTGCAACTTGTCTCTGTAATATTGTCCCAGTAAAACTTCCTCCTTTCCTTTTCTCTCTCTGTATTGCATTCTCTTAAGTAGCTTCTATTTCCTGTCTGTTCTCATGATAGTTGAGCATGTCCTATTCTGTCAAATCTTTCTCTGATTCATCACTTTGTCTGCCATTCAATTAAACATAATTTTCAATCATGGATGCTTCCTTCTACAAACTAACTTTACCTTCATTGTTTATGATTAAAGGTATGTATTAAGAGCATGTCTGTAAAGCCGCCTTTAATCCCAGCACTTGGGAGGCAGAGGCAGGTAGATTTCTGAGTTCGAGGCCAACCTGGTCTACAAAGTGAGTTCCAGGACAGCCAGAGCTATACAGAGAAACCCTGTCTCGAAAAACCAAAACAAAAAACAACAACAACAAAAAAAACCATGTCTGTATTCCAGAGGGGTTAAAGGTATGTGCTAAGGGCTAAGCCACACCACAACTAGAAACGGATTTTTTTTTTTTTCAATAAATAACACAATCTCCGGGCTCAAATATCTTACAAAAGTGCTTTATACCTTGAATTTTATGAGACATCTCTCAAATTTAGAGAGATACACTCATTCATTCATGTCCTGTTAAAAAAACTTATCTCTCAAGTTCCTTTTAAAATGTATCCTTAAAGTGGAACTCAGAATTCTAAGGTGCCATGATTTCCAGTGGGAATGTCAGAAAGGCTCTCCCATCCTAGCACCTGTTTGCCTTCACTCGGATCTCTGTCCTGAATGCACATACAGACCCATGCAGAATCATGTTAGGACATAGATTCTGACTCAGCATTGCCTCTTGTTGGGTAATATGGTGCTTTTGTTCCACGACTTCAATTAAGGAGTAAGGACTGGGACAGAGCTAAGTACAGTTAGGAAAACTTGCAGGTTTTAGCTCTCGGTCAGAGTTCCCTGATGCCGCCCAGATCCTTGGTCACCAGATGAAACTTTGTGCAGTGGTTTGGGATTTGGCATAATTTTATTTCTGAAGGTCACTCTTTATGTTTGGCAGAATCCCCAAGCCAAAAAAGGTCCCCCTTCCAGCCCAGGTCCCATTGACAGAAAGCGAGTGATCATCCATAATTCTGCATGATCCTCTGAGTCCATTCCTGCCTCTGCTGAGGTCAAGGTTCTGTCTTTTGATGGGACTCTACCATTCAGTGCCCCGAGGAAGTGCTTGCTCAAGGCCAGGGCAGGCTGTCTGGTAAATGTATGTTTAAGACAAGCTTTTAATAGAGACACACTTTTAAATAGTAACCAGGAACAAGACTCTCTTCTCTTAACAGGAATCCATTTATAGGACTCAGCTGTTGAGGCTCAAGGGTAGCATTAGGCTTAAGTTTAATCTTCTGTATACTGTAATTTACAGCAGCGAGGAAAGCACTGTATGTACAACTGTTTCAGTCATTTGCCGTGATAAATAACTATCGCTCCTGGCGAAACAGAAAATGTGATCTCCACTTCCCACTCATGAATATTGAATTGGGCCAGGCAGGCGTATGCTGCACAAGTTTAACGGGGGGGGGGGGGGGGACATTCCCTGATCGGTGAGAGGGCCTCCTGGCCCCAGCTGTCACTTGGCTGCCGCGAACACCAAGTTGGCTCTTGATCCGGGTGGTAGTGGTGTGGTCCATGTATGTTCCTGGTGAACCTTACAAAGTACCCCTGTTGATCCTAAGTGGAAAGCCGGTTAAAGGTGGCAGCTTTAAGAGGGGTGCTGTTAGAGATGTTGTCACTGAGGTAGGGAGCCACCCATAGGGATCAGGGATTATTTTGGGTGATAATCTGATGCAGGAAAAAGAAAAGAAGTGTGATTCTGTTGAATTCCTGAAGGATATCAATTAGGGAAAGGGAAATGAATGGGGACAAAAGAGAGGTAAGATAAAGGGGAGCCACTCTTAGGAACCCAGAGCCTAATGTAACCTCCTCCTCTGCCAAATTCTCCTCAGTTCAGATATTTCATTGTCTGCTGATGGGCTGACATATAATAAGTATTTAGGTACGATACCCAGGTGGAATGACCTTCTTTACCCAGCCATTCACTCTTTCTTTTTTTTCCCCCCCAAAGAAAGCAGTCTTTCTTTACCCCCAAAAAACGGAAAGAAGTCCCTAGGCTGCTGCCTTTTATTGTCTCTCATTTCTGAGCACCCATGATGGGCTAGGCACCATGCCGGATGGCAGGATGCTGGATGGCGGGATGAAGAGTGCAGAGCACATATGAGCTATGTTGCTGTCTGCGTCTGACATTGTGACATAGATGCTGTCTCCCATGGTCACACTCCCTGGTGCCACCTCTCAGCAGTGTCTCCCTGCAGATAGCTTCCCTGAAAACAGCCAGGAGCCTCTTGTGTGCTCACTTGCTGCTGCCTTTGGTAGTTGAGTGTCTGTCAGCCTTTAGGGGGCCTTAACATTGCCACAGCATCTCACTGTGAGTGCACAAGCACTCTCCCACAGTCTGTGCATTTGGGCTTACAGAGGAACGCAGGGAATACCCCCTGGGAGGGGTAGCTTTGCAGATTTCGAAGCTCCAAGAGAAAACAACAACAACAACAAAAACAACGAAAAACAGAGACTAAGGTCACACTTTAGAACCAAGGCTAGCACCCTACTCTGTATTTGTAGCAGAGGACAGCCTTACCAGGCATCAATGGGAGGAGAGGTCCTTGGTCCTATGAAGGCTCCATAGATGCCCCAGTGTAGGGGAATCGAGGCCAGGGAGAGGAGAGTGGGTGGGTGGGTGGAAGAACACCCTCATAGAGGCTGGAGGGGGGGTAGGATAGGAGGTTTCTAGGAGGTGGGGGTAAACCCGGTAAGGGAATAACACTTGAAATGTAAATAAATTGAAAAATAAAAAAAAAAGAAAAAAGAACTGAAGCTAGAACTCCCATCACACTGTCTCCGTGAACAAAATGCACAGCAATTGCAAAAGCAATGTGCTCACTCCAGGAAGCAGCCGGTTTAGGAAAGTTTTCAAATTCAGTTTCTGATGCAGGACTTTCTAATGCAACAAAGTAACCCATTCTCCCGCTTATGCATCAGTCCTTCCCAGGAAATCTGAGCTCTCCTTAGTAGCTATTAGAAAAACACTCCATGTGAGTGAGACTGAAAGAGGCTCTTGGCCTGCTTAGGGGTTGTGATCTATCCCTTCATTTCCTAGCCTGAAGATTCCATCAGAACCAAAGTTACGGTCATTTTAGCAGGCACTCCAGGCCGTTGGTTATGTTCTGCGTGCGAGTAAATTCTTTTACCACGCTGATTAGCAAGGAAGGCCGGGAGATGAGAGAAAGATGCAAACTTGAAATGCCAAATGAGTGCTTTGTGCATGGGAACCTACTGAGGAGAAGGGGTTTGGAGAAAGTGAGGCATCAGCAGCTCTGCCAGCAGAGAAAGCTGCTAGTTAGTATTCGGAAGCCCCAGCACAAACACAGATACAACTCCATCTCCACAACATTCTCATTCCCAGGCCTCGGATGAGTTTGTTAAGCAGGAAGTTAGGAGGAAGTAGTCCAGGGAGAGAATTGGGTATGACAGAGGGACTCGGCCATTTCAGCCTCCGTGACCTTGCTGGAGCCTCCCGCCTCTGTTTGCCCATTTGTGGAATGGGCGCTGTGATTCTGCTCCACGGTTATTATTAGAAATGATAAATTTGAAGTTGCCTTGGCATGTAGCTTGTGCTAAAAATATGCCTTGCTGCCGCGCGCGGAGGCATCTTTAGATGAAATATATAATGAGGTTAGACGGGAAACATCGGTTGCTGGCTGCAGGAGCATGGGCAGAGACTGGCAGTGGGGAAGGGAGGGTCCAGATGCTGGGCTAGGGAGAGCAAACAGAGCCCATCTATGGGGCTGTCTCTGGCTGCATGGCGGAGTGCTCAAACAAACACAAAATGACATTCTGCAGTCTGGCCTGAATGTAGGAATAGGAGCCTGGGGGTGAGTGCCTTTCTCACACTGAAGGCTCTGTATTGAAGCCCAGCACCCCAGGCTTCTAGAGGGTTGGGAGAAGTATCAGGGGAGATGCAAGTCAGCCAGTGTTCTTCAGGGCACCAGCTGCAGTGTATGAAGGGCATTAGGTTACAGAGACAGACACAGGATTGGGAAAGAGCTTGACTCTCCAGCTACAATGCCTGGGCTTGATTTGTCCTCTGATTGTTCCTAAGTGAGTTCTGCCAGTCCTTCAGCCTTTCTGTGCCTCAATTTTCTCATCTATAATATGGGACTAATATAGAACCTGACCCATAGAGGTGTTCTGAAAGACAGGATAAGCAGTTAGGATAGAAGAAGGGCCGGTTTGGGGACACATGAGCACGGTGAGGCCTTTGTATGGCCTGGTGGGTTCCCACTCATGGTAGAGGTTGACACACAAGTAATATGATTAATTGAAACATCTCTCTAGAGGCTTAAGATATGTAAGGTATTCTAGCCAGCCCCTACCGACTTTAGATTTCTTTTGACTGTATATAAGTACAAGCATCATGTTATTTCCAGAGGTGGGAAGGACAGGGCTGCATCTGGAATGATAAGCGGCCTCCCATGACCCACTGGTTGCCTAGAGATGAGCGCTGTGAGAGCTGTTTGACTCAGATGGACCATACTGAAACTGCAATGAATTTTCTTCTTGTTTCAAGGATGTTAGAAGATTAGGGGTACCTGTGTGCTCCAAAGCAGATTCCAGAGGCCAGCATCCTGGAGATTTATTTACTGCTTATCTCTTGCAAGTCTGTTTTTCTCTGAGTCGTTGACTGATACTGTATCTCTCTTAGCCCTGGAATCCTGCAAACTAGTCCCCTTTTATCTGTCTTTCTCCAGCGAGAAAACTATCATATGGAACTCTTGCTTTATTCCCTGGTCTTCACCCTGGAGAGTAGAGGGTGGGCCCGCCCTCTGCTGCACACATTGTTAGGAAGTTGGCATGTCAGGCTCACAGAGCAAGAATCTTGCCATCCATTGGTGAAAGGAGATACCAGTCATTTGCTGGAGGGTGTTTGCCAAAATGTGGTCATACAATGGGAGGAAGTGTTGGCTCTTGGCACAAGATTTAGTCCCCCTGGGCATGCACCCAGCCTGAACAGCTCCTTTAAAACCAGAAGCAATTTGTCATCTTTTGATTCTCTTCCAGCACTGTCCCTGTCACAGGTAGATAAATGAGGTAGCATATGGGTGTCTAAATGCAGAAGCAGCTACTCCCAGCAGGATCCAGGGTAGAGAGTACCCGTGGGGTGGTCCTGGTTTCATGACTGTAGCCATAAGCAAATCTCTTCATTGCCTGTCCCATTTACACAGGCAGAGATGCTTTCTCGGAATCTCCCAGCCTCCAGTGCACCTTCGGTAGGTTCTTCTCGTCCCAGAACCCTCAAGTGAATCATTAGTTCGTGAGCTCAATGTCTCGTGTCTGTAGTTCCACAGAATGCTACGAATCAAATCAATGTCTCAGCAAAAGCCAACAAGCATTCCCGAGTTAAAAACAGAGAGGGGCTGGACTTTCTGTTTTAAAAAAGCCTCAATTAAGGGAAGCTGGTGGGTTAGGCCGATGTGCTTCATTCAGTTCCCTCCGGTTGCAACCTCTAAAGTGGCTCGAAAGACACCCAAAGGTTTTCTACACAGACCCGGCAGACTTTAGATCTCATGGCTATGTAAACCCCCCCCCCCCCCCCCGGTTATTCTCAGGGAGATGGGAAGGCCTTTGAGCTAATTACTAATCTCTGCTGACCAGTGCGTGACATCCCTGTGTGTGAGAGAGGGGGGAGTGGGACCGGAGTTTAGTTAAGCAGACCTATCAAAGGGCTGGGTGTTGCGGGGCCGTTTGCACACATGAGATCTCTCTGAGTCTGAATTTGCCGGTCCGTCCTGCCTCTTGAGACTCTCTTTTTCATCTACTGATTCTGTATCTACTTGTAGAGTCGGGAGAGTGGAGAGTGGAGGTAGCAAATTCGAGCCTCGGCATAGGGAGCGCACCAGACATCTTGGCTATCAGATTTATTTAGATTTGTAGAAAAAAAAGAGGGGCAAACTGCTACTTTCTGGAAGGTAGGGGAGCAGCAAGCCGGTTTATTAAAAGATGAACATGAACATGTGTCACAGTGGGTCCTTAAAAAGGTCGTGGATTTCATGTGTGCTAGAATCACCATGCATGACAGCTGTACCAGGCCCACTTACTGACTCTAGAAAGGCCTGCTTGTATTGACAGGATGATCACAGGGGACATATTTGGTGGGCCTCCCGCCCATTGAAAGACTTACCCATGACTCCCAGCCATTGCATTTGCGTCCTTGGATTTCCCCAATCTTGGCAGGCTTTGTCATAAAGTGAGAGACGGAAGACAGTGCAGGCTTGAGGAAGGCATTCCTTCCTGTCTCGTCGCTGCCCTGGAGCCCAGTGTCGGGCATAGTAGGCAGTCCATCACTGTCTGCTGAAGGAATGAATGGCGGAGTGAATAATTTAGTGTCTGGTCCTTTCAGTTAGGCTGCTAACCCCAGAGATGGGCAGTAGGATACACAGTCAAGCTAGTGAAAGCGAACCCCTGAGCCCCACCTTGAGTTCACCTTTCCGCCAGTGTGGGCTGTGAATGTGTATGTGTGCCTAGCAAGGTCCTGCTGATGTCAGGGGGACCTCTGGCCTGACGACTGTGCTTTGAGAGGACTTCTCTACGCAGGTGCCTTCTTTCCTTTCCAGTTTCTCTAAGTAAATGCCTCTCAGATCAGAGGTAGATTTTGATTGTTGTTGTTATTTTATTTTTGTTTTTAAATCCCTATTTTTAAACCAGAAAATACACCTGGTGGGTTGGGGATGTCCCTCCGGTGATAGAGAACTTGCCTAGCCAGGCTCTGGGTTAGGAAGTGGAGGCAGAAAGATCAGAAGTTCAATTTCAGCTATATTTTGTGTTTGAGATTGGCCTGGGATACAGGAAACACACACACACACACACACACACGCTCACGGAGTGGGGGAACGATAAGCACAAACTACATTGTTTTGCCCCTCGTATACTATAGGAACTGGAGAGCCAGACGCCACCTCCCTCATGGCAGTCTGTGCTGGCAGAACGCAGCTAGGTCCTCTGGAGTAGAGTGGTACACCTTGCAGCCTGTAAGCCAATTATGTCTCAATCCCTTTGGAACCTCTACCCAGTGTCAGATGCACTTAACTGCAAAGTCAAAAGAAGACATGACCTTTCTCGGACATGGCACGTGATGAGAAAGGATATACAGGAGATGAGCCTGCCGTGGCTAAAGGGAACATATTGTTTGTAAATCTTTTCATTTGGCCGTGGGCCGGACTGATGTCATTTGGCCCCAGGATTCAGAAATGAGAGGGAGTTTCGTGGCCCAAAGAAGGCTGCCCTCTATAGAAAGTCATTCTCCTAATGCCAGGTGTCACTCAGGACAGCCAGCAAGGAGGTGGGGTGCCAAGCCCAGGCCTCAGGGAGCTCCTCCCTCCATCCTCTTTTCTTGGGAGACTGTGGGGATGTGTGGATACACTGCAGAGGCCAGGGACGGGTCGGAAGTACTGCAAAGATCAGGCTTCCTGAACATCAAGGAGATGATGTGGAACTTAAGGGCATCATTGAGGACCTTCCTCTGAAGTAGACAGTGTGTATGAGTCACCTACAGCTGTATAACAAGTGTTCCCAACATCTAACAGTGAGGAGGGTTGAAGATGTATGAGCTCAAACACATCTATGGGTCAGAGGCTCCAGGTCTCTCACGAGGTCGCTGTCAACCTGTCTGCCGAAGATGTGACCACATTTGGAGACCTGCTCCTTTGGTGGCTCACTTCCCCAGCTGTTGGCTGGAGGCCTCCCTTGCTTGCTATCATACCTCAGGCCTCCCAGTGCCTCAGGGCTGCTCACAACTCAGTGGTTGACCCCTCCCTAGAGTGGAGAGAGAGAGAGAGACTCAGGATTGACAGACACACAGCCACTCTGCCTTTGTGTGCTTGTTAGAGATGATTCTGTAAGTCTGGCACGCACGCACATGTGGCGGGGGGGGGGGTGGTGGGAAGCGGGTGGTGGGGGTTAGGGGATGAAGGTCTGTGTCACAGGGAAAGGGCATCTCCCCAAGAATCAGCCTCTTGAATCCCATATCTTGCCAGACTCAGAATCTCAAAGAACAGTAGGTAGGGCTCTGGGCACCAAGGGAAGGGGACTGCGATCCTTGGGACCAAGTGGCTTCAACCTGACTGAGGAGAAGAAGGGAGCTAGACACTCTGGGATCCCGGCAGTCCCCTCTTCTCCTTCTGTCCAGGTCTGACTGGTGATTTGTTCGGAAGGAACCGTAGCCGCTTGTGAGGGTCGCGGCTGCGATTTATTCCTGGGAAGGGGAAGAAGATGGCCGCTGAGAGAGCCAGCTCTTCAGGGAAGGAGCGGCAGCCCGCATCAAGCCTGCTCTGCCAGTGCTTAGTAGAGCAGGAACTCTTACCCAAGAGGTGTCCTGGAATAAGAGGGCCTTCTGGCTGGTGGAGGAGGATATCAGGAAGACACCAAAACGACTCCATTTAGGAGGTTGACTCTGATCCGGGGGGGAACCCGCAGTCAGCCCTTTGCAACCTGAGTCCTACTGAGAGCTCCTTCTATGGGTGGAGGAGGTTCACTGTGTCCACCCGGTTCTCTTCCAAGGGTGCTGGGTAGCGGTGCTCTGAGGACACAGAGCCGTCGTCGGCGATACTTCTCTGTGTCTCTCTTATCTCCCCCATCATCCCTAGGGAATAAGCTAATCAAACTTGCTGATGGTTTTACACTGAGTAGGAGATAGCTAATAACTTGGGTGACAAGTATTAGAATACAATGTGATGTGGATAAATTGGGTCCATGTATTAAGAGCTATAAAATGAGATTTCATCACAGCATGAATAATGGGGCCTGTAGAAAGGATTAATCAAATACCCCATTAAAAGGTATAGGAATTCCAGTCAGACCACCCCTGTTTAATTACACTCCTGCCCTCTCCCCACTCACTCCTTTCCCCTCTGAAATGGCTTTCTGCTAGGAAAAAAAAAATTTATATGGAAACGAGCTTAGAGGAAATAATGGGGAAGCTAGGACATACGTTTTACTAGAACCTGATCATGAAGACAGATGTAAGCGGCCAGTTTTTAATGTGGTGGGGGAAGGCAAACGGCATGAGCAATCATTGACAAATGTAATTTCCAGAGGCGCCCTGTTGATACCATTCAGCAAATGCCAACAAAGCATTTACTTTCCAAAGGGAGAAAGCAAGACAGCAAGAGAAATGCGAGCATCTCCTGGAGCGGAGCAGAGAGCCGCCAAGCCCTAGAACAGCGTCAGGTGTGAGCATGCGCAGTGCGGAAGACACCCAGCGCTTCCGAAAGATCGCGCGGGACTGGCTTTGTCTGCGGAAGGCTTCCTGGAAGACGAGACCCCAGCAGAGAGCCCCGAATTGTGGACAAGCTTCCATGTACTGCGAATTCGTGAGCACACTCTGGTGACAGGGTCTAGACAGGAAGTGGGCTTGAACAGAGCAGGGGGCACCTGTGGGGCTCTTCTCTCCATTTACACCACCACCACCACCACCACCACCACCACCACCACCACCACTACCACCACCACCACCA
>NC_034596.1:31726034-31735601 GCF_900095145.1 Mus pahari
ACCACCACCATCACCACCACCATCACCACCACCACCACCACTACCATCACCACCACCATCACCACCACCACTGCAGGTCCAAGCTGCCATCACGTCTCACCTGGACAACTGCCAACGCCTTCCAGCTGTTTCCCCTGCTTCCACTCTCGCTTCTCTACAGCCCATTCTGCACACCAAAGTCAGAATCCAAATCAGAGTTGGTCGTGACATTCCTGTGACTTGTGGCTTCCCCTTGCTCTTAAGTTAAACCTAAAATCCATTATCGTGGCGTCAAGGTCTGTGGGGTCTGAACAACAGCCAGTACCAGGCTCCCTTTCCTATGCCAGTGCACCTGCCTAGCCTGAAAGTTCCAGCACATTGGGTCTTCCTGCCACAGGGCCTTTGCACACGCTTTCCCCTCCCTAACACGATGGTTTTCTTCCATCTCCCTTCCCCCAGAACTCTGACTCATCCCTTCAGAATACATCTTAGTAATTACTTCTTCTTGGAAACGTCCCTAATTTTCACATCTAGACTAGTATTCCCTCATGTGTTGAAAACAAATATTTATTGTGTGAACATATGTTTTAATGTCTGTTTCCCTAGCTACAACACAAGTTCTGTGAGGGCAGAAACTTGGTGTTTATACCCCTCAGAGCCTGTATGTGCTGTGACTGGATCATGGCATTTAGTTAATAACAGCAAGACAAATAGAAAAATTATACAGCCCAGTTTCTAGAAGAGTATTGTTATGAAATTTTAACAGAATAAATGCCTGAATTTATGTCCAGACCCTGACACCTGCTGGCTATGTTGTTTTAGTAAGTGAGAGGTCCTTTAGAATCTGTGTCCTTGTCTATAAACCTGTGATACTAACAGCCACCTCATATGGTCATTGTGATAATTTCATGAAATAATGTATACAAAAGCATTTTTTGACTGTAAAACCAGATATAAATATACTCTGTCACTCTCTAAATGCCTGTACATTGAGTCCTTCTCAAATATCTATTGGACGAATGCATGGATGATGGTTAAATGGATGGGTGGATGGATGGATCCATCAGAAGGTGGATGGGTAGAGGGATGGCTGGATGGATAGATGGATAAGTGGGTAGGTGGATAGATGGATGGGTAGGTGGGAGGATGGACAGATGGACAGATATACTGGCAGATGGATGGACATATCAACAGTTAAGGAACTAGTACAAGAGAGAAGAAGGAGGCCAAAGAGCCGGAGACTTGGAGGAGACAGGGAGGAGCTGGTTGGCCCTCATCCCCACCTCATGCTGATGGGACAGGTGGGGAAGATGATGGTGAAAATCACTTAAACCAGGCAGGAAGAAGTCACCGCTGACCTCAGGGCCATACCTCCTCAGGCTCTTCATGTCAGTGCTGTCGGTGACATGCCTTCACTAGGTCTTGATGACTTTACCGATTTTTGTCTTTGGGGGAGACATCAAATTGATTTGCACATACAGCAAAATTGGTGCAGTTCCTCCAGCTGCTGCCGGCAGGTGCTGACAAGCGAAGAAGTGGCTGTCTGAGGCTATGAAAATGCACTAAACATTCCCGTTAATAAGGCCTAGAAGCCTTCCGTATTTAATAAACTGCCATGGATAATTGGTCTCAGTTCCAAGGGTGGTTTCATCTTTAACTCCCTGTGCTCTGGGAGGATTAATGCTTGTAGCGACCGATAGGGATTAGTGGTATGAGAACTTGTCACACAGATCTATAAGGTTTTCCCCTTCTTGGCTCACATCCTGCTCCCTACTGCTGCCACTCTCTTGGGAAAAGTCACATGTACATCTGCGCACACACACACACACACACACATATTCACTATTATCACATAGTGATTGGTAATATAAAATGTGGATTGCTAGGTGTCTTTATCCTTTTCTGTAATTATAACAAACTACCTGAGTCTGGGTACCTTGTAAAGAAAACAGGTTTATTTAGCTCATAATGTTGGAGGCTAAACACTCAAGACTAAGCAACCTCAACTGTTTGGTCTCTCCTTAAGAATTTCTGGGGATATCACCCTTTGATTCAGAAGCAGGCAAGGAAATGGGATGCTGAAGGGACTAAGCCTGTGGTCTGCTCTTGCTTCGTAACAACACACTCTCCCTCCTCGAGGGCAACATTCCCGTGACCCATGGCCCAGTGGTCTTGCACTGGGCTCAAGGCTGAGCTGAGAACAGAGGCAGTCTTCAAAGAGGCTTTTAAGCAGGATGGAGCAGCCCTTGAGCCTCAGCAGGGATGGCTCAAGAGCATGGATAGACTCACATGTGTTTCTCTCTTCAACACATCTCCCTGATCAAGGACTCACCTTGACAGCCCTG
The DNA here is from genome assembly GCF_900095145.1 of Mus pahari. Taxonomy (NCBI): domain Eukaryota; kingdom Metazoa; phylum Chordata; class Mammalia; order Rodentia; family Muridae; genus Mus; species Mus pahari. The sequence goes on from NC_034596.1 coordinate 31,728,359, forward strand.
TGTTCAAATGCTCGACCTTACCATCAGAGGGGTCGCCTTTGAACGGATGCCCACGGACTGGCGAGGAAACGCACGGAGGCCCTGACCCATTTGTCAACAGGAAAGTCCGGCGCCTCTCAGGATAGTGTAGGCCCAAGCCCAGCAGATGAGGGGGCTGCTGCTGAGGCTGTACGGTGGGGCAGCAGCACTGGGGTGTGACCCCGGATCCATCCTCCTGGTCTCTACGGAAGGAACAGATGCAGCGGCACTGTGGAGTCCTTCCATTGTTCAGAAACAGGAAGTCGGACCTCCAGTTTCAGGTAGAAGAAAGTGATCACTCGGAACTTCCAGAACCAGGCTTGCAGCTGAGTTTCCTGTTCAGCTCACCTTGGCTAACTCTGGCTCTTCTTAAGCTTAAACCTTCCTGGGGATGGAAGTCGCTCAAGCTCTTACAGAGGGGGTCGAGTGAGGATTAACCGCCTTACTGCATGCAACACACTTAGCCCAGCTCGCCAGGCATGAGAAGTGAGCTGATAGAAGCCGTAATAGGTTTATTCCCCTGATAAGCTCTGGATTCCCTGCAGACATCACTGCTGGGCTCAGAGACAGGATTGGAGGAAGGCTGGGAGGGCAGCCAGGGAGAGGAAAGGGCTCAGAGAATTCTGGAATTCCTGGTGAGAGAGAGGGGGGAGAGAGAGGGAGGGAGAGGGAGAGGGAGAGGGGAGAGGGAGGAGAGAATGAATATGAATTGCTTATACTGAAACATCTGAGTTACAGCGTCACTCAGCCCAGAGGAGGAGATGCTAAGACGTGGTTACCACAATCTTTCCGAACGGTGCACCAGCGCCATAGCTGAGGTGAGGGAGCTTTGGAGAGATATTTGCCCTTTCAGTGAACAGGGATTGAGATTAATTTGGCTTTGAGAATTTTAAATGCACACATTGTAATCATTGGCTGTGCCCTAGAGCATTGTAAAATCAGGGTTGGAAATCTTTTACCATCTACAGCCCGAGAGCAGGAACTCAGTCTTGCAAGCACTTTTTTTTTTTTTTTTTTTTAAACTCCCGAGCCCAGGGAAGAAATTGTCTGCCTGTCAGATTTGCATTTAGTGCCTTCTCCCTGGTGATGCTTCCTGCCCCAGTGCTTTCTCAGATCACTGTGAGCTGGCAGGAGTCCTTGCAAGCCTGGTGACTTTTACAAACACAATTCTTGAGAGAACCCAGGACAGAAGTAAGAACATAATGCTCACCTGTGCCCAGTTAGATTCTAACTTCTGAGATTCCTCCCCAGTTGTTTTAGGGTCTTACTTGCCCACATCACTAATCCTGTAATAAAAATTTGAAAATAATTTCAGTATCCTATTGAATTTGAAAAGCACCTTGAATGATGTTCTTTCTCTCTCTCTCTCTCTCTCTCTCTCTCTCTCTCTCTCTCTCTCTCTCTCTCTTTCTTCTTCTTCTTCTTCTTCTTCTTCTTCTTCTTCNTCTTCTTCTTCTTCTTCTTCTTCTTCTTCTTCTTCTTCTTCTTCTTCTTCTTCTTCTTCTTCTTCTTCTTCTTCTTCTTCTTCTTCTTCATCGAATTCCCATTTTGGAACACTTTGTCTCCCCCCACCAATCAGAATCCACCCCCTACATGTATAGTCTTTCAGTGGTAAAATCCCTACCTCCTAGGAGGACACAACCCACTTGTTTTGTTTACTTTGTGAATGCCATTGCTTAGTAGTATATAATGAGGGGCCCTGGACTTATTAGGGGTGTCTGGAGGTCACCATTAAGTAGATGAACACTTTATTAAGTCAATATTTGATAAGACCTTTCAAAGTGCTGATAATGTGTTTGTGGGACTGCCTGCCGAGATTAGAGACAGGGAAAGAGTCTTGACACTTGCTCCAAACCCTAAGTAAGTGTCCAGATTTAATCTCCTGCCCATCTATAATTGATTTTTCCATACATTTGGCGAGTCTGGGTAGTGGTTTAGATTCTGGAGGTTTTGCTGCATCAGCCTCCTTATTATGTAATCATGTTTGATGAAACCTAACATATACAATCCTGAACCCTGGAGCCTCCTGTGAGCCATCACTCATTACAGATGTGCCTCCTACTGGAGCAGACTTTATTGGAAGACATTACAGAGATGCATTCCCCCAGCCACTTCCAATCGCAGAAAGTATAACACACACACACACACACACACACACACACACACACACACGGCACACAGAGGATCACTTGACCTTGCTTTCTTTGCTGCCTCCCCATTACCTTTATCGTGAAGGAGCCCTTGGCCCGTCCAGTCATGAGAGAACAGTGACCGTTGGCTGTACCATCTGTAAGGATGTAAGGATCCTGGGAGAACAGAATGATTTTCAGCTGATATTATCATTAAAATCGAGTGCACATGGCCGTACTGCAAACTGCGGGTTAGATTGCACAGTCTCTAATAGATCAGTTGGCAAGGAAAGAAACAGAGCATGAGGAACAGGCATGCAAAGGCTATGTGCGGTGGCCCAGGCCTCTCATCCCAGCTCTCAGGAGGCTGAGGGAGGAGGCCAGTGGGAGTTCTAGACCAGTGTAGAAGCTACAGTGGGAGGCTGTCTCAAAACCAACCACACCAAATCAAGGTGTGTAAAAGAGGAAGAACGGGCCAATGTCTAAGGCCCTGGCCCTCTGCGGCCGGCAATGCCTGAAGCACCAGGAATCTTGAAGACAATAAAAAGCTCCTTCAGAGGGAGGCCAGCACCGAGCAGCCTGGGGACTTGGCACAGTTCCGTCCCATTGGTTGTGTGGTGTATGAAGGTGTCTGCTCAGGGTAGCCCTCTGATGTGTGGTTTCCAGTGTCTGCACTTTATTTCCCCAAGATTATCTCTTACGGAGTCCATCTGGTGTGAGCTCACGGCCCGTCTTTCAAGAATTTGGGCTTTGGAAGTGACGTCATAGGGTAAAATGCACCTCTGATTTGGAGGCACCCGGTGACCTTTGTCTGCTGCCGAGGTCAGAGCTGAGTAGAAGAAGCCTGTGTATCCGGCTTCTCTAAGCTGTGGTTGCATATTTATGCTCTTTTTGGAACTTTTTATGTAGTTATTTCTTTAGTCTGCATTGCCTTCTCCCCTAAATCAGACCTGGTCTCTCACAGGCCTTCCTCCCGCTTGCTCTCATAGCTTCCTGGACCCCGTTCATCCTTAGCGTGGAGATTGGTTCGGGGACTCATTCTTACTGCAGAACCTACTTCCTCCGCCTCTCTTGTCCCCCTAAATGCCAGGCTGCAAGGGGTGGCTATCCTAAGACTGTGGTCCTAGTGTCTCCTGTAGAGCGACCCTCCTTCCAGCTTGTGATTGGATTAAGGCCTTCATTCCTATTAGATGAAGATCCCTGGAGGTATTAGTAAGCCACGTGGACATTTCAGTAGTGTCAGATCATTGTGAAGGAGACCCTGGAAACTCGAAGTGACACAGAAAGGGCCTCAGGGGTGAAGGGCAGAAGTTTCATCCTTTCTTTTACTTCTTATCAGGGTTCATCTGAACTTGTTAATATTTTTCAGTTGAGATCTAGAATCCCGCAAAAGCTTTTGCTGAGCTTCCTGGACCCCCACTGGCCATCCCCTCTTCAACACACATGTCCAAACTCACACCTATTTAATATGAATGGGCTAGATTGTGGGAATATAGGCTTGGTCTGGTTTTGTTATCATTCAGTTCTCACAGTAGGTACTCAGGAAATGTGTGTTAGATAAACAAAAGTAAGGGCGCAGACTGGCAGGCACTGTATGGACTTACCAAGGTCGCTAGTGAGGAGGCATATGCTGTCGCTCTGCACTGTCCTGGGCACACTGGGTAACTTCATTTCCACCACTGAGGGTTTCCGCATGGGCATCTTACCATGGGTCCTTCCACACAGTGCCTCCCTGACTGGACAAGAAAGCCAGTCAGTAGACAGCCCTTACCAAGTAAACACCCTGGCACCCGTCTTCCCTTCTGCACAGCACTCTGGGGCCTGGAGGTGTCTCTACAGACTGTCTCAAGTGTACCGGACATCGCATGAACCAGAGGAGGCATGTGAGGCTAAGAATGGCTAAGGGGCATTTGAGGGGCAGAATTGTAACTACAGCCCAAGGCTTGGAGCCCCATAGCCAATGTACTTCCTACCAGACTCTGCTGGAGATGCAGATAAAAAGGATGAAGGTTCAGGGCCCAGTCTCTCGAGGCTTGCTTCCTGTTTCAGGCAGGTGTATCAGCAGGTCCAGGAAAGACGTGCTGCTGTGGCTCTCAGAAACGCAGCAGCATTCAGCATGGGTGACTCCGCTGTTCTGCGGTTTACTGGGATAGAAAGGCGGCGGGGAAGGCCAGCCGCAGAAAACCCACGCTCAAAATGGTGCAGAGGTGTAGCCTGGGCGGGTCAAGAGTCTGAGGCCATCCCTGGGATACATGGGATTGTATTCCAAAAGGAGAGAGGGAGAAGGGGGGGAGGGGAGAGAGGGAGAGAGAGAGAGAGAGAGAGAGAGAGAGAGAGAGAGAGAGAGAGAGAGAGATCCAAGTTCATCCCAAAACCCTTGTTTAAACCTTTTTTAGATTTATTTTATGTGTATGAATGTTTGCCTGTGTGTGTGTGTATTAAAAAAAAAACCAAGGCCTTTGTGGGGTTGGAGAGATGGCTCAGCAGTTGAGAGCGCTTGGTACTCTAGACTTATGGGTTCCCAGTACCCATAAGTCTTGGTGCACAAGCATCTGTAACTCCAATTTTCGGGATTCTTATGTCTTCTTTTGACCTCTGCTAGCACCAGGCACATATATAGTATCCATATGGCTTCTCCTCCAGCCATCTTTGAGGACTCCGCAGCTGCAGCTCGGCCAGCTGTGAGCCTATAGCAAAGCTCCCACCAGCGCGGGTTGCTGCTGTGCAGCAGTTCAGTGTGCACTGTCCACTTTGCTGTACCTAATCACTTAATTAGTGTGTGCCTGCAAGAAAGAGCTGATTCATTTAGAAGCTGAGCAGTGAAAATGCCCGAGTCGCTTGCCATAAACTGGATGGCATCAGGATGAGTGTAGAATCTTCCACCCCTTGTTCCTAATCCACTTAGCCCCAGGACACTAGGGGTCGGTTGGTCGTGCAGGGCACAGGTGCTGTGCTGAGGGCTACAGGGGGCCGTGGCTGCATTAACCAAGAGACACAGCGCACAGGGAAGGCAGGACCATGGGAAACACAAGGTGAGAGCCTTAGAAAAAAACAACCTGAGTGGTCGGGACATGTGCAAGGCCCTGGGTGCTTTCTGTAGCACCAGAAAGGATGGAAACAAAGACAACAGGGGACACGCTATGCTACTCTTAGGACCAAAGAACCCGTAGAATTGATCTTCGAGAAACCCAAGTGAAGTCAGTAGTGAGGTTCGAGCCAGCTTTTCAGTTGACAGACCATCTTAGTCCCATTGGAGGAAACGTGGAAGTCAGAATCCCACCAGGGTAACCCAGCTGGGGACCCAGGGATCGGGCAGAACCCCCCCCCCCCCAGGTGCTCTGTTAGGTATCCATGGGGACAAGACATTTCCCAGAATTCCCGGTCTTGCAGGTTGCTCTCCCAGAGAAGCCACGCAAGGACTTCTTGGGAGAACCGGAAATGAAGAGGGGCTACAGCCACTTTGCCACATGTGTCTTGTCCCTTAGCTGTCTGCGGTGACGGCAACTGTTTTGTGGTCTTCTGGAACCTTCTTCAGCTTCAGTCCTAAGTAGGTGTGTGTGTTTAGCTCTGTGGAAAACAGCCCTTGCTGCCACAGGATTTTCCTATCAAGGTCAAAAGCCACAAGGAACGATAAGACCTTCAGCCATGATGGGGTTCTAACCGAGGCCTGGGAGTTCCACGTTGATCCTGGTCTTCCCTACTTGCTGACCCTTTCCCCTTCCCAGTTTCCTGCCCCATAGATTTGACATTTAAGCACTGGACACATAAGCATGAGCTGCCCGACCTTTTTCTGGGGGTGGGGGGTGGGGGTGGTTCCTTGTTCCTTGCATGGAATTTGTGGGCCTCAACCTGTGAGAAGTCACCATGTGGTGTGTTGTGACCAGTCTTCCTTCGTGTATGTTATAATGGCGTACAGAGATCCACCACCCTCCCCTGCCAGTGACTGGCCAAGGTTAGAGTCGCAGGAATCTGGGAATGACCAGGAGGAAGAGCAACCGTCGAATGACAGCTTTGTTTTCGGGAGCAGTGGGCAAACCGGTTCAGATTTCAAAGAGTGATTGAAAGTATCATTTTTTTAAAAAAATAATTAGCATAAATATAAAATTCTATTATTCACCGCGGTTAATTGCTTACAAAATAGATTGTCTGAAATGCTTTCAAGTTAAAGGTGGAAGAGGCTCTGGGGCTGGAAATAGGGGCTTAACGTTCCTTGGAAGTCACAGCAGACGCCCTCTGAAGCACATGTGGGCTGTACATAGTGTTGCAAGTGCGTGGGGGGGGGATGACATAGGGCCCCCATGGGAACAGCTGGTAGATGCCTGTGTAGCCCAGTGGTGTGGGTGCATGAAGGCTCTATTTATAGCACAGAGAAAATCCTTCTGACCTGGATCATTTTTTTAAAGGATAGTGTGTCTAGAACTCGGCCAAAGTGGCTCTCAGCAGTGAGTTCGGACCTGATGGAGAAGAGGGCAGGTATGTCGACTCTGTTCCAGACCTGTTAGCTCAGAAGACCACTAAGTCATGCTTCATCCTGTCCTCAGTGCCCAGGGCGGGGTTTTCATAGCCTCTCTTAGTGGCTGTCCTATATGTGACAACTGTGACCTTTCTGTCCTCGGCTCTCACGACACAACTAACAACCCCGAAGACGAGAGCCCCAGAGCTTGCATAGTAAGGGTGTGATGGGTATAAAGGCATTGATTAAGAAAATTGAATCAGGGCTGGAGAGATGGGTCAATGGCCGAGAGTACCCCCTGCTCTTGCAGAGGACCCATGTTCAGATCCCAGCACCAAAATCAGATGGTTCACAGCCACCTGTAAGTCCAGGTCCAGTGGGTCCAGCACCTTCTGGCACTCACACGCATGTGGCACATGCACACAGACACACACGTGAATACATGGAAGAAAGTGAAAGCCAAAGCTCAGCTACCGTCGAGCTTCTTTTGAACTTTCTTCTTTCCTAAACTGGGCAGTGCGGGTGCTTGCCTTTCATCCCAGCTCCCTCGAGGCAGAGGCTGTAGGTGATCTGTGAGTTCAAAGCCAGCCTAGTCTGCAGCCACAGCTACACAGTGAAACCCAGTCCTGAAAAATAAGAAAAG
>NC_034596.1:31736077-31760094 GCF_900095145.1 Mus pahari
GTGTGTGTGTGTGTGTGTGTGTGTGTGTGTGTGTGAAGGTCAGAAGACAACTTTCAGGAGCCCTTCCCTCCTCTTCTGCCACATGAATTCCTGGAATCAAACTCAGGTCATCAGGCTTGGCTGTAAGCACCTTTACCTGCCGAGCCATCTCACCTCTCAGTGGCCCTTTATCTTTTTTTTTTTTTTTCCCCCTTCCAGTACTATAATAATAATTTCACAAGCTCTATGTTCTTAACTAAATTTATTTTTATCGACTGGTACTTCAAACTGCAAAACTCGTACATATTAGTAAGAGCTTGTGATGTTTTGATGCAAGCCATCATCGATTACTGAGTGAATGGGTGAACTCTGAACCCAAGATAAGGAGAGGCAGGGGCATGCGAGAATCCAGCGTTTGGCTTTCTCATGTTCCGTGAGCAGTGCTGGTTAGTGCCCAGAGTCAGCAGCAGCATGCCTGCGCCTCAGGCAGAGGTCAGATGTACGGAGATGGACCTAAGAGGTATTAGTATACAGGTGCCGCGTGGGACCGAGAACTGAGGGGACCGAGAACTGAGGGGACTGAGCTTCCTCACACTGTCCATAGTGTGGCCTCTCTGGAGTGGACAGACACAGACTCCAGATACCACACACATTTCTCACTCCTTTGCAGCCTGAGGATTGCACAGCTGTGTAGTGTGAAGTAGAGAAAAGGGTGCCTAGAATCCAGGACCGGCCCCAACACTGGCTGGTGGAGTTATCCCGAGACCCATCTGAGTGTGGCTGTATCTTCCAGAAGGATTCGGTTAGATGGTCTCTCAGAACCTGGCCATTGCCCTGCCTGACATGAGGAGTGGGGTGAGATTCCATAGGATCCTGATCCAGTGTTCACATGGAAAACTGAGAGGCTGAACACAGCTGGTCATCCATGGGACATTCTCCTTCAGGGAACAAGGGCACTTAAAAAATTATACAACAGTAATCCAAACACCATTTCCTCATATAATGTACACACACAGGTGTGTGGGTGTGTCTGATACATCACTTGTTTATTTTCTCTGAACCGCTTCAGAGTAAGTTTCAGGTGTCATATCCATTTACTTATATATATTTGAATATGAAGACCCTAAAACTAACAGCATTTCTTTTGAATAACAATAAAATCATCAAAATCAGGAAACTTTCCATTTCCTCAATTATGTATCGTAACAGCGTCACAAACCAAAAAAACAATTTAAATCCAGTATTATGCTGCATTTAGCTGTCATGTGTCTTTTGCCTACTTTGCCGCTCCTGGCCTTAACACTTCGGAAAGTTACAGCCAGGGATGCTATAAAGAGACCCTCCGTTGTTTCCTGAGTAGTTTGTGGTTTCCCTTGGGTTCAGGGTATCCGTGTGGGAGGTGTGGGAGGCTTCTGAGAGTGACAAGACCTAACACTGGAAATGTAGAAAGTGCTGGGGAAGAAAAGACGTGGAGGGAGAAGAAGCCCATTAGGCTTGCACTGTGCAGCAGAGATACCTGAATAAGTCAGACAGAGGCTCCCTCGCCCTAGCACGGCGTAATTCAGTACATCCTAAGCAAATGGTAAAATCATCAAAGTCAGGAAGGATACCCTGAACCCGAGACAAACGCCGGCTACTAGCGGAAAAAGTGGAGGGCCCTTTATAGCAATCCTTGGCTTGTAATGTTCCAAAATATTAAGGCCAGGAGCGGCAAAGGAGAAAGAGGAAAGGTCCCTTTCCCCAGCAGATTTATTCTTCCAGCCATATCGGCTGTGTCTAATAGATCACTGCTCCTGCACAGAGCCTCTGCGAGCCAGGCTGTCCCCATGGGCCGTTGCATATTATCCCTCGGTGACTCAGATATTCATCACCCTCATTTTAGAAATGGGAAAATCGAGGCCCAGGAACACAGTCTTCTTGGGCAGAGGTACCGCGGACGCCAGGGTCTGCAGCGCCCGCTCTCTACCTTGCCGTGTGGTTTGAGACCCATTCACAGGCTTCCTCCTAAATCAGCCTTCACTCTGCTCCAAACAAGACTTGAGTGGAGACGCAGCTCTATTTTCCACTCATGTCAGCAGTTGATGCTTGATTAATATTTGGGATCGCTGTCTCGGAGAACATCATTTTCACAGATGCAGAGACCAATTTTGCTGTTACCGAGGCAGAAAGATCCATTTCCTCCCAGTCAGCAAGCAGATTTGGAGGGAGCTGTCACCACCAGAGTGTTTGCAGTGGGTCCTGAAAGGAAGCAGAGCCCCCCCCCCCCGGTACTGTAAGCGTGGATAGTTGGTGGATCAGAAGTCCCCAGCACCCAACATGGGGGACCACTTGGCACATTCTATGAATAGCCATTGGCTTTTAAATTGAAAAAAAGAAAAAGAAAAAGAAAAATCCTGAGTGGTTGTGGCTGTCCTCACCCTGTTGCCCTGAGGGGCATGTAGAGCCCCAGAGAGCTAATTTCTTTGACAGACAGAGGTGGTTATCAGAACAGCCTGACCTGCCTCCTTTAACCCGCCAGGAGCCAGCACTGAGAGTTGTTCTGTCACTGCTGCTGAGCAAGGCAGCCGCCTCCTGCAACTCCCATGAAGCCGCAGCACAGTGAACACGGCATTCATACCTAGCTTTGTGCAGCTGCACTGGGCTGCAGTAGGGGCAACTGCAGCGGGCCTGTTGAGTACTGGGCCTGTGCCTAGCACAGACCTTGGCCCTTCCCATCCTCTGTTCATATTCTGTCCTTTTATCTGTTCTTTGTTCTTGTGTCTCTCTGTCTTAGTCACTACTCTATTGCTGTGAAGGCACCATGACCAAGGCAACTCTTATAAAGGAAATCATGTCATTGGAGCTGGCTTACAGTTGCAGAGGCTTAGACCATTATTATCATCATGATGGAAAGTATGGTAGCACACAGACCTAGTGATAGAGAGGTGGCTGAGAGTGTTACATCCAAATTAGTAGGCAGCAGGAAGAGAGAGAGACAGTGGGCCTGGCTTGAGCATTTGAAAACCTCAAAGTCCACCCTCAGTGACACACTTCCTCTGACAAGGCCACACCTGCTCCAACAGGGCCACACTTCCTAATAGTGCCTCTCCCTGGTGACCAAGCATGATGATCTAACAGATGTCACAAGCTTTGTGACCAGCTCCGCTTAGCGCTACCCATTCAGAAAAGAGTTTCAGTGTGACTTAGTGGAGACGGTGGATAGTAGGCCCATGATCATTTAGGGAGAAGCTTGATGTCAGGTAAAGGGTGACGGAGAAGTGTGGAACTCAGTAGATCACATACTGTCCACCAGGCATGATACTGGACAAGCGCTGGAGCCAAATTGCCTGAGTTCAAATCTCATCCCTGCTACTAAATATCAACCAATTACTGGACTTCAGATTTCCCAGTGACCAACAAAACAAACCAGAAAACCTAGCCCACAGTGTTGTTTTGAAGCTCGAGTTGGTCAACATATATAAAGTACTAGCACACCTGGTACACCTAAGGGCCGAGTGGGGAGAGGGAGGACTGGAAACGGAGCTTTCTTGAGCCATTCTTTGTATTTAGATAACCAAAGTGGAGACAGGGAGTTCTTGGTAGTGGAGATAGTAGCAGCCAAGGTGCAGAGGCAGACATGCAAGGGCATACAGCGCTGGGAGTTTGGCTTGACTGACTGGCACGGCTGTCTGTCTGAAGGGAACACTGGCGAGTGGTGAGAAGCAGTTGGTATCAAGTGCAGGAACTTCCTGAAGGCCAAACTGAAGAGGTAAGAAAAGGCCTTACTGTGGAAGCAACCAAGTGCCAGCTAGAAGAATTTTTTTAATGCAACTGGCATACAAAGTTTGTGGCATGTGATTGCTATGTCTCCATCACAGCCGCTCACTGTGGGCTTCTCCAGCGTCAATTCGTGAATACTCTGTGCTTTCTGTAAAGACCTCTCTCATGGTCCGAGTGACCATTCAAGGCAATTAAGTGATAAGTGACCTTGAACCAGGTCCCCAAAAGAGTCACATAGTATGGAATCCACCTACTTATTAGAGCTCATAGCCTTCAATTTGTAAGGCCACCCTTTACCAGTGAAGTCATCTCTGGCCACAGAACTATAAATAGACCACATGAAACACACTCCTACTTTGTCATGATTCGTTTTTCCTCTTAAATTTTTGTGTTGCAAGACAGGGATTTAACCCAGGGTATGTTCCATGCTAATCAAGCATTCTACCTATCATTGAGCTGTATCCCAGCCCTTGCCTTCATTGAAACAGGCTGTCACCATGCGTGTGACTTCACACTTAAGATCTTTCTGCCTCAGCCTCCTGAGTTCTGGGATGGCAGGCACTTGACTCCTAGAATAATGTAATCATACAATAGATGAAAGTCTTAACTGTTCACGCTCTTCCGGTCTCTCATACACAGAGGGTAACGGGTGGGATATTCAGGCTGCACATCGGTCACCATGTGACCTACAGGCCAGTTAACTGCCCTGTACAGTCAAGGCTGAGGAATTCATCTGTAACGTGAGGTGTGAAGTGTGGGGTTCTGTGTACCTCCATGGCTGAACTGCCCTGAGAAGTAAACGAATTATCCTGAGTAAAGCAGGAGGAACCACGTGGGAATAGCGCCATCGGTGGTTATTGTCAGCATGGAGGATGTTTGTAAAATCCTTGGTCTGCAAGATTACAAGGGGAAAGGAGATGCACTCACTCAACTGAAAGAGGCGTATGGGGCTTGATGCATTGTATTAGGACATTTATGGCAATAATCTAGAGAAAGCAAAGTCTCTCGTAAAAATATCAGTTCTCCTACTTATACCCCCAAAGCAACAAAGCATCCATGTAGACCACTAATGTTACATTACATTAGAATAGACATTAGCATTAGAAGATACAGTGACAATGCATTAGAAAGCACAAGAACAATACATTAGAAAGCAGAATAACAATGCATTAGAAAACTTATTAAAGGGACACTCTTTTTTTAAAGCCTGTCATCTTATAACTGAGTAGTAGTACTCTTAGAAACCCAGGCAACGTCCTTTGTTATTCAAACTATTTGAGACCAAAGAATGAGATGAAAATCTCCCTCAATTGATTTTATGAAGCCGGCATGACCTGAATCGTCAAGTCTAAAAAGAAGGAGTCTCTTCCATCTCAAAGGCTTTGAGGCAAAAGATGACCCCGACAAAGGAGGCCCAGGAAGGAAGCAAGGCGAGGCGAGCAAGGAGAGCGCATCAGCACCTGCTTTGAAGCAGAGCCTCTCTGCTTGGCTGCACTCGGGTCTCCCCGGGAGCTAGGGACCAGGCCCTCAGTACGTTTTCAATACCTATACCCACTGCTCTAAGATGTGTCCCCAACGCACAGAAGCTCATCACCGTAGTGCGCACCCGGAGATCACCTCAGCTCTCCGACAGTTTTGAGGAGAGCCTTTTCTTTTTGCAAAATCTCAGGCATGGTCAGAGTAAGAAGCCATGTCTTGGCTGCAGATGTGCCAGCTCCTATCAGAGCCTGAGGAGGGACCACAAAGGGGCAAGTGCCTTGCCTCGGAGGGCAGAGACCCAATGGTGATGGATCTGCTCATGTTTACAAGCCCTGCACCAGGAACCTTGTCTCCTGCAAAGGGAAACCAGGAGAACTCAGGGAGTATTCATGTAGTGAAACAGTGAATGAGATTTTGGCGGATCAGTTCCTTACTGTGCTGCAAAGAGATTAAGCCCACGTGGTAAGCAGGTCACATAAATAGTTAATGAGCAGTGTAGACGCACAGTTGATCCACATCTTCAGACTCCTTATTCTTTACACAGTCCCTACACCCAGAGCACTCTACACAGCCCTGAGACCACTCGACTAATCCACAGATTCACCTCTTCACGAAATCCTGCAAAGCTCTGTAGAAGAAGGGTGATATTCTGAGCCCCATTTCTTCAGCGCTTGGGGTTCCCTGAGCAGAGACCCTGTAGCTCCCTTTGGTCTCCCATCTTCCTCAAAAACCTTTCCCTGAAACAACTTGCTTTTTTTTCTCTGTTGTCAGCTCCCTGGAACTGGTGTTACAAGTGGTTGTAAGATGCCACGTGGGTGCTGGGAATTGAACCCAGAAAAGCAGCCAATGTTCCTAACCACAGACACTCGATCCAGCCCCTCCATCCCTTGTTTTTCGGTAAATAATAATTATGAAGTGACGTGAACGATTGTTGCCATATCAAGAATAATTAAATGAATGGGCCATTGGTAGAGGCTTGCTTCATTTCGTATGGAGCAATGCAAGCCCTATGCCTGTGCTCTTTCACGGTTTTCCACTGGAGTAGAGTACAGACACCAATCTGGGCCATCCAGAGCCTCTGAGTCTTTAAAACAGTGAAAGAAAGAGCAAACTGCTGAAAGGTCATGGACAAATGGCCCGTGCCCCTTGTTGGCTTTACAGGGTAACAGCTGATGGAGTGGGGATCCGTGGATTAGGATTAGCAAAATATCAACTGGTGAAGCTGGGTGGTCGGTACATACATATGCTGTGCTCTGTGTGTGTGTGTGTGTGTGTGTGTGTGTGTGTGTGTGTGTGTATGAAAGTTTTCCTTAAAAACAACAAAAAGCTATGGGAAAGGAAGTCAGGCCTTTTCTCTTCCTAGTGCAATGTCCTGTCCTAATGGCCTCCCCACAATAGATCCGGCCATGTCATCTTTGAAAAAAGAATAATACAAGATGGTGCATGCCTGTAATCCTGGCACTGAGAAGGCGGAGGCAGAAAGATTGCAAGTTGGAGACTAGCCTGAACGCCATAGTAAGACTGTGTTGTCTTAAGACAACAAAAAAGAAGGGAGAGACATGCATGTTAGTAGAAAAGACCATCTATTAGACTGTTCCTAAGCAGGTCCAGGACCCTGAACCAACGGAACATCCCCAAAGAGGGCTTAGAATCTCTGCAAAGAGGCAGAAGTGTTGAGTGCCTGGCCCAGAGCATGTGATGCAGATATCCATGTTGTTATAGATGCTGTTAAGGGTAGCCCAGGGCATGCTGATCCAGAGGGAAGGAGAGAGACTCAGGGAACAGAATGCCTTCTGGGTATTTCATCAGAAACTGTTAGCCCCTGTACGTGAGCATGCACAGGGAAGGGTGAGTCTCTGTCGGCACAGGGACTGCACCAGCAATGTCTGTTGGCCTGGCCATTTCAGATCATGCTGACAGCATTATACATCCCGCCGGGCCGAGAAGAGGGAGCATCAGTACAGAGACAGGGGGCCTCCAGAGCTTGGGTCTACTTGTGGTTCTAGAAAGGCTATCTATTGAAATACAGATTCTCTCATCCCTCGCTCTGTTACTCTTTGATTTGCTGTGTTCTGTATTCATTTTCTCCCTGTTTTCCTTTCCCTCTTCCTCCCGTTCTTTCTTCTTCCTTTCCTTCTTCCCTCCATCCCTTTCTCTCTCTCTCTCTCTCCCTCCCTTTCCTCCTCTTTTCCCTCTTTTTTCTCCCTCCTTTCCCTGCCTACTGCCCTTGATTACTGTGTGGGGGATTTATAGTATCTTCCTTTGAGGAGACCCTGGCCTGACCTGGTGTGGGTATGTCAGCCTTGCGGGATCATTTTCATTTATGATCAAGCTATATTTCCTAAGAACAAAGGCAGCCAGGGCAAGGGTTTGCTTAAAGCCGAAAGAAGGGGCATCCGAGGTCTGCTGAGGCTTCAGAATAGCATGTGGTCCACAAGGACCAACGAGTCCCATCTGAGATCCAAGCAAGGGCGAAGACCTGGTGACCACGTGACTCAGATGTTAGTCGGAGATGACAGACGGTGGTCTCCTCACTCTGCAGAGGATCGCCTTGACAGGCGCTGGACTGCCTGTCCTGATTGCTGTCCGACTATGGGATCTTTGAATGATGGCAGATTTTTTTTTCTCACCATGACAACAGCTGCCTCGGCTCTGAGAAGCGCTCTGAGTTTGGTTTGGTTTGTGTGGATTTGGGTTTCGCATTTAACATCTTCTGGCAGAGAATCTCTTCCATGTGTTTGGGACTTCACAGCAGATCGAGCACATGTGTGCTTGGATGTCCCCACCTCCTTAGACATTCCCAGGAGCCCTGTGGGGGTGAGGCTGGAATGAGATCTTAAACCCAGGCTTACCAGAAAAGAAACAAATACTCAGAATTCAGTGGCTTTTCTTTCAGAGTCAGAAAGTTAGTCATTGGCATATATGCAACTAAAATTTTAAATTCCCCGAACTTGAGAGGATTATCAATCAGGACAGAGAAACAAAATAATGTTCCAAATACAATCTTAAACATGCAGTGCTGAGCATTTAACGGGGACTCAAAAGCATGAGTGAGGGGCACTGGGTGCATGGGTGGATGGATGGAGCGCCTACAGGTGAGAACGTGGCCTTGATTGCTTTTGTACCCTTGTGTCCGTCAATAAGTATTTGTTTAATGAGCAATCTACTTCATATACATAAACTTTAACACCAAGTCACACAAGGATTTGGTAGAAAGGTAACTAAAAGAGTCAAGTCTCAGGGGCTGGAGAGATGGCTCAGCAGATAAGACCACTGACCGCTCTTCCAAAGGTCAGGAGTTCAATTCCCAGCAACTATGTAATAGCTCACAACCATCTGTAATGGGATATGATGCCCTCTTCTGGTGTGGTGTCTGAAGACAGCTATGGTGTATTCCTCCTATTCATAAAATAAATAAGTAGTTAAGAGAGAGAGAGAGAGAGAGAGAGAGAGAGAGAGAGAGAGAGTCTCACTGTGTCACCCAGCCTGGCCCCAGCCCTCCTGCTCTAGTCCCCTAAGTATCTGGGACGTGCACCAGCTCTGAACATGCACATTGTGATGATTTATCAATACTTAACAGCACACAATTAATCTTCATTTGACTTAAAAAATTAAAAAAATTCACCCAGCTAGGGAAATGCATCAGTAGGTAAAGTGTTTGTCACACAAGTGTGAAGACCTGAGTTCGGTTCCCTGGAACCTGGGAACAGCTGGGTAGCTCCCGTCTGTTCTCCTAGCATTCTGACAGCAGTCAAGCTAGCTTAGAAGTCAAAGCAATGAACAACAAAGATGTTACGTCTGCAAACAAGGGGGGAGGGAAGGACTATTCCCATGTGAGTCCTTTGATCTCCAGATGCTTGCCAAGGCGTGCACACACACACACACACACACACACACACACACAGAGGGTTTAAAACTCCACTCGTTTCTATGGTCCTTCCACTGGTATGATTGCATGCCCGCTCTTGCCTGCTATGCACTAGATTCTATTCCAAGTACTGGTGAGGCCAAGCAGAGCAAAAGGGAAGTGCTTACTCTCATGGAAATCACCCTCTATTTAAGGACCTCAGACAGTAGGCAACTAAGCAGACACTATATTATTACTGGGGGAGGGGAGCACGGTGGGAGTGAAAATGAAGATGGGCAGTGATGAGGTGGGGGTTGCTGCTTTAGCCACTAAGGTCTCTCGGATACAGAGAGGGACTCAGAGGCCGTGGACTGGGTCGCTCCCAGAACAGCATTCCAAGCAGAAGCAGAAGCAGGTGAACAGGCACCTGGGCAGGAGCATGCTTAGTAGGAGTGAGGAGCAACCAAAAATTCACTGAGGCAGACAGCTACAGGAGATTCAAAGATTCTGAGTAGGGGCCATAAAAATGGCCCAGTGCTTAAGAGCGTTTGTTACTCTTGCAGAAGACCTGGGTCTACACGGCAGCACAACCGCTGTAACATCAATCCCAAGGGATTGGCGCCCTCTTCTGACTTCTGTCAGTATTGCATACACAGTATGCCTATACATACAGGCACGCACTCATACCGAAATAAATAGTTTTTAATTCCAAACAGAAAAATGAAGGACTCTTCCCCCCACCCCCCACAACTCCTACCACCATTAAAATCAGCTACAACAAGTTTAGCGGCATATACAAGTCTGACAGTGACCCTGTTCCCACCCAACATAGGCGCTACTTTGTTCAGCGTGGTTCGCACATGCTCATTTGAGGGCAGCCTGCTGAACTGCTCAAGAGTCACTGCTAAAGTAAAACCAGAAGGTGTGTCTATGAGCTGTGTGAAGCCTGTACTTAGATTTTGGCTGGCTGGCTTGCTTGCTTGCTTCCTTCCTTCCTTTCTTTTTTCTTTTAGTTTTCAGAAGAAATAAAAAGGTAATGTATTAAGGGTATTCTTTTAAAGACAGATGTTACCCTTTGCAGGCCGATTTTAGAGTTACAGAAGAAAACAGTTTCCTGTGTGTGCGTCTTATGTTACATTAGTGCAGGACATGTACTCCCATGGTTGAAACAGCGTTGCTACCTTAATATTAACGAGAAAGGTCGTTTGCCCGGAGTCCCTCAATGGTACCCAGTGTCCCTTCCTGTCCTGGTTCTCCTCTGCCGTGGCTCCCCCACGCCGTGCCTGTTCCTCCGTTTCCTTACTATTCATCACCTTGACACTTTGGGGAGTACTAGCCCAGTAGGTCATAGGATTCTCTCTGTTGAAACTGTGCCTACGTTTTCTTCATGATTAAGCTAATGTTGAGCTTCTCAGGGTAAAGACCACAGATGTAAAATGTCCTCACACCTTATCGATGACAGCTGACGCTCAGAAGGGCTCCTGTTAACACGGCTTCTCTCCACCTGGCTGAAGAAGTTTCTGAGGTGGCCTTTGTCAGTCTCTCCAAAGAGTGACTCTCTCCTGTCCCCACTCTTTCCATCCTCCATTCTCTGGAGGGAGCCATGGAGCACAACCCACTCATAAGTGGGACTGGCAGTCCCTGTCCTGTGGTAGAATGCCCAGTGTGGTCTTTTGGGACTTTTCTACAAGGAGGAGTTAGGTTTTCTCCCCCAACTCTATATTTGCTCAGTCATTTATTTATGTCAACCTGGACTTACAATTCTTTAATTTAGGGCCAGCGAAATGGCTAAAGGCAGTTGCTGCCAAGCCTGGTGATCTGTATTTGACCCACAGAAACCACAAAGTTGCAGGGGAGATCCAACTGCGCAGCCATCCTCTGACCTCTGACACACAGTCAATTGTGAATTGATCGACACACAATCAATAAATGTAGTTTTAAGAAATTAATCTTTAATTTAGACCAAGGGGTATCACACCAGAGAATGAAGGACGGAAAGGGTGGGGACTGCTAAGGCAGTCCAGTTGGGGCTGTATTCCTATGATTGGGAGCCTTGATCATTTTTGTTGTTGTTGTTAGAATTGTATTATTTTTTCTGCTTTTTCCAGCATTGCAGGATGCTCCATGTTCATCTTATATGTGTCCTGTCCCTGTCTAAGAATCAGTTATTTTTCCAAAGAGTCCAAGTTCCTTTCACTGAAGAATAACCCAAGGAGCCAAGATCTAGGAATGAGATACACTCTCTGTCTCTGAGTCTCCCACTTGGCTGACAGAGCCTAGAAATAAGTCTGTGTATCTTAACCTATGTATCTACATTTATAGATAAATATTACATACCTATAATGCTTCTGAATGTCTCCACCTGTGTCTGTATTAGTTAAATAGGAATACATTTCAAACCCATTCCAGTAAGGACAGTTTACTTTATTTTGTTGTTTTTTAAACGTTGCCATTGCCTATCCATAAATTTCTACTGAAATAGTAAGAAACCTGGCTGCCACCCCCTGCTATCTGTTTTCTTAATTGTTCAGTTCTAATATGCACGGGCTGCAGTATCAGAATCGTAACCCTTGGGAACCGGCTTTATCAACTCTGTGCAGCGCTTACGAGCCGGCCGCTTTGCCTTTAATTTTATAGACTGCTGTTTCCAAAGTTACTTAAGTCAGCACTTTCCCCTCAGCGAGGCCGTTCCCTACACTGGTAATACAGTTAAACTCTCTTGTCACAGTCTGCATTCCTTCCTAGATCTGAGAGGACACTTTAATAACATTATTTCTAGCTGAATAGTAAATTCACAAAGAGCAGCTCCGGTGAGAAGCGAAGTGGAACACACATTTCCTGTCATTTTCCTTGTGTGTTTGTTGGTTGGTTTTTAATAAACAAGTCTCACGTCACACAAGTAATTCATTAATGCAACTAAAACTCCCCTCAGTGTCACTCCAAGTCTCATCCGGGTCCCAAATAGAAACGCCGCTGTCAATCTAGGACTTGTCTCTCTGGGGCATTTTACTTCCATATTTATATCCATAGACACGGGCCTACAGAAAATGCCTGATGCTGCTATGCATCTTCTTATCATTTCTAAGATGGAGCCCAGGCTGGTCTTGAACTCATCCTGTACCTTAATCTGGTCTTGAGCCCCACAACAAATCCTCCTGTGTCCGAGTAGTGGAATTCCAGATGTACACCAGCTCATCTGGCCCCGAATCTTCTATCGCAAATGATAATACGGCAGCCAGTCTTCACTGCCAACCTGACTGGATTTAGAATCGCGTGGAACACACACCGACATCTCAGGATGCCTGTGAGGGTGTTTCCTGAGGGTTTAATGGAGGAAGGAAAGCTCACCCTGGGTGTGTTAGCATCTCATGGGTAGGGTCCTGGACTGAATATAGAAGAGCGAAAGGGGAAAAAAAAAACCCTGAACAGTAGCCTTCACCCCGTTTCTTTCTTCATCACGTTCGTCCTTTTGTTAGAGTGGTCAGAAAAGTAAAAATAAAAGCACCATGCATAATTTATTCTCAAGAATGTATTATTTCCACTCCATTCATGACTGTCTTCCTTGTAAATAGATTTCATAAATGAGTGACTTGGTTATAATCCCCCCCCGACCCCCCGCTGTTGATAATGGCCGTGCTAGCCTGTGTTTCCTCAAGAACTACTGGGCTATGGAGATACACATTTTAATTTTAATAGTTCCTGTCAAATTGCCCATCAATACCCTCAAACTGAAGGGGGAAAAAAAAATTTTTTTTTTTTTTGTTCTGTATTATGTGGCTGAGTGGGAAAGAATCCGATTGCTAGTTTTTAATTTGTCTGAATGTTCATCTCTAGAGAATAGTAGCTGGGGGTTGTGGGGGGTGTAGAAAGACTCATTCTCTGTTATTTAAAAGAACCTCATGCTGTGATGATTTCAAGTGCTTTTAAAATGTTAATAGTTAAATTGTTAGAAAAAGTGGGTAGTGTGGTGTAACAGTCTCCCTGGCTCTCAGTCAACTGATCGAGCATCCAGCATAGAATCGCTGCCACTACTGGGTGGATCTGCGGAGTTACTGCTTGGCCTTGGCTCCTCCTGATGCTGCAAGCACAGGTAGGCGCGGCCAGCCAGGAAGTGCTTGTAGTCTGAGTCCTGAGTTACACTCTCCTAACAGCTGGGCAGTGGGATGCCCAGTACCTTCCCAGGCATTTCCAGGATGCACTTTCTGATCTTATTAGCCCTTTGCATGCATGCTGACTGCCAGGCCTAGAGCCAGCCCAGCACTGAGGAGATCTGCCCACACCTGGTTCTGCCCATTATCATCTCGGACTTCCCTCCTAGCCGGGCTTCTTCATACTGAGATGCATACAGTAGTTTCTCGTGATTCTTGTGGTCTTGGGGCTATGGGAGCGCTGCCTTAGACATGGGCCTGAGAAATCTTTTCCCTTTCAGCTTCACTCGCATGGCCAGCTTTGTGCTCTTGGAATTATTGCTTAGCTGAATCTGGGTGTGGGTGGATGTGTGAGTGCTGACAACTTGCTTCTGCAGTTTAATCAGAGCAGGAAATTAAAGTCACTCGTGACATCCTTGCTCTGATTAGGCAGGGCCAGGCACGTGCTTCATTCAGAGTAGCTTCCTTCCAAAGAGGATGCAACCCACCAACCCTGGGAAGATGGGTATGCCATCCGATATGTGGGCATCGAGTCCTGCTTGAAAGTTTTACAGAGCACCACTTGTGGAAACACGAGATGAGATGCAGTGATTTTTGTCTCCTAATGTCCCATAGTCCCCACTGGCTGCAGGATCGAGAGTATAGATGTGGCAGTATCTGGTGTGACAGTGTCTTCCTATTATTTTGTAGCCTAATATGGAACAAGAGCAGGTGACATTTCTCCCTTGAGTGTGTGTGTGTGTGTGTGTGTGTGTGTGTACAGCATTCTAGACTTCTAGACCTTGGTAACGATTTGAATTTATCCCTTAAAGAAGATGTGCTCAGATCCCTCCCATTCCCTACTTTGGAAAGATGGTTTGCAGGCGTCATGGGATAAACATAAAGTAATATTGGATAGGAATGGCCTCTAAGTTGGGTGATTGGTATTATACAGACCAGAGAGGGGGCCTGGAAAGATGGCTTGGCAATTAGGAACACCTGCTGCTCTTTCAGAGAACCGGAGTTTGCTCCCAGCTCCTACACTGGGTGGCCACAGAAACTTTTAACTCCAACTCCAAGGGGTTCTGACATACACACACGTGCATACGTGTATGAGACATACAAAGAAGGACACTTGGAGACGTTGGAGACCGTAACCACAAGCCCAGGAACAGCGGTGGTTGCCAGTAACAAGAGCAAAGAATGAGTCCTGGGACAGGTCCCCCTCGGGCCCCCTAAAAGAGCCAACCCTGCTCTTGGTCCAGATTTCTGGCATCCTGGATTCTAAGAAAACAGAATTCTCTTGTTTTGAGCTACCCGACATGTGGCACTTGTTTGCAGCAATCCTGGGAAATGGAGATTTTAAGCTGAAGTATCCTGTTTCCATCAGGTAGAGCTTAAGTCTTCCAGGTCTAAAGCCAGCCTCCTCTGCAGGAGCCGCGTCTCCCGTTGAAGCCCACTCTGTGGCAGAGTCAAATGCCAGGGGCTAGTCTCAGCAGCCCATGGACACTCCAGCCAGCCAGCTCTGAGCCTGGCCCCCCATCACCTGCCCAGCCGAGCCAAGCAGGCTGAAACCCGCCTTAGACAAGCAAAATCAAGCGGGTTCACCTCCATACTCCACAGCACTTACAGCGAACGGGCTAAGGTCTGTGGTTGGTGCCATAGGGTTTGTGCCAACCCAAAGCACACAGGCTTTGCCACAGAATGCACAATACAGACTCCGGCACTTGGCCTTTGTCACATACTCAGCTGTTTCTCTCCTTGGCTAATATTTTCCAAAGGATCCACTCAGGATTCACTTAGTCTTGTACCACCTCATAAAACTATGGGATTTTTAAGGCTGCAAAGACCCATGGTGTGATTCAGCCCAACTTTCCATCCCATTTTATTTACAATAATCACATCTGTTATTTGTTGAATAATAATCGGAATGCAAATGATACCAAATATTTATTGAATATATGCCGTGTGCCGAGAACCGCCTGTAGGTACTCTGGGTATTAGCATCTGCAGCCATTACAGAAAAGCTTTGCCATAGAGACTCTCATTAGTCTCAATGTATAGATCTGAAAACTGGGCGACAGAGAGGAAAGAAACTAGGCCAGAGGATTAGTTAGCAAGTGGCAAAATCAGGATTCCAACCCTGATTATCTTAACAGAGCCCTTAGCCCTTCTGTTCTGCAAAGACCCCAGTGTCAAGCTAGGGCCTGAGGGCCTGGACAGGGATGCCAAGAGCCAAGAAACAGTGCTGTAACTTCTTAATGTAGACTTTAACTTTAAATACTTGGGCACACACACACACACACACACACGGACATGCATGGGCATGCATACATGTACGCACATGCTGGAGTGTCCACACACTTCCTAGGTTTATATTCATAACATCTGACGGCAGAAGAGAACCCGTGACTGAATTTAAATGTCGTGGAAGTACAGTGAAGAACAAGTTCTTGCCTCAAGAGGCATTATAACAGCAGTGAACAGTGCAACAACTGGAGTACTTGGGAAAATGAGAACTTAACTAGGAACTCGTATGTGCATGTGCATGCACTCACACGTGCACATGCATATGCACACCCGCACGCGAGCACGCGCGCGCGCATACACACACACACATACACACACACACACACACACACACACATCTAAAAGGAAGGAACACTAGTCTCTTCCAAGAGAAATGGAGCCCAGAAACAATCTGCCAACGTTCATTGCTGTAGAGAGGTTCCCAGAAGCCAGCTGGGTCTAGAAGGGCAGCTGCAGTCAGTACTTGCAAGAACTCCACAGCTAGCCATGTTGTCCCAAGCTGAGAAGGCAGCAGAAGGGAAAACAGACCCTGTGGGCTGTGTCTGGCTGGGCAGAGCTGTGAGCCTGAGGCTGCCAACCAGCCCTTGGGATGTCTTCCAGGCTTTCGTCCCAGTTCTCCCCTCTGGGCTATGGTGTTCATGATTTCTACCAAAGAAGGTCTTAAAGGAATATGCTCCATCAGTGCCACCTATGCCCTGCGTGTAGTTTTCTCCTACCCAGGCTATGGCAGACCACATTGCCATATAGCAAGGCCTCCAGGAGTGCCCATGGTCAGTGCCTGATATAAGAAGGAGGGGGGGTTCAGGGAAAGAGAGCCAGCTGCTCTATGACATCATAGCAGTTACTGGTGATGACCTGCCTCAAGGCTCACTGGGCTCAACATTCCAGGAAACGTTCAGTTCCTCTGTTCTTAACTACCTTTCTCATGGAAACTGGTGGCCAGGGTGGAGATCAACTGTCAGGGTGACTTCCATATCCTGATTGTCACCTCATGGTTCTTGCATTTTTCTCTGTTACTTGTGCCGGCCGGACAGCCCATTCTCTGGCTAATGGGAGCTAGAGAGAAGGTCCCAAGGCCAGAGGGCACTTTACGACACCACCAGGGCTCGTCGCCATTCTGGACATCTGGCATTTGGTGCCTATTGTGTTTCTGCCACACAGGCTGTTGGAATGGGCAAGTCTCTGCTTACTAGAGTTTCTGTGGGTCCGAGGAAGGCCACAGAAGGTGTGCGCACGATGCTAAGGAAAACTGCTGATAGCTCAAGGTCTGAAGAGCATAGAAAGACCAAAGAGAGGAATTCCAACAGCGACTGGGTCTGAGTGGAGGGAGGCAGGATCACCCTCATCAGATCTTCCCAAGGTCTGCTTTGCCTGTCCGGAAGGTAGAACACTATGGAGCGATGTCCTAAAGACAGCAGCTCCACTGAGGTAATGGGAAATACAAGGTTACTGACTTAGACATGAGCCATGAAAGGTCTGTCTACTAGGGATAACATTCTACAGAGGATAATGAACTAACCATCTGCTTTGAAGAAGACTCTCCCTGGCCCAAGGGCTATCTATCCTATGGCCCAAGGGCTATCCTGTGGTCCAGATTCCATGCTTGCCTGGGGATGTAGCTTAGCTGGTAGAGCGTTCCTTGCCTGGCTTGCACACATCCCTAGATTTAATTCCCAGCACCAAATAAAGCAGGTGTGGTGGCCCATGCCTGTAATCGTAATCTTTGGGAAGTAGAGGTGGGCAGAATTAGAATTTCACGACCATCCTCTGCTACGTAGAGAGTTTAAGGCTGGCCCAGAGCCTCTCGAGGAACCCGTCTCAAAAGAAGAAAATGAAAGCAGAATCCGGGTTCCACGGTCTAGCTGGTGCCGCTAAGCTTATTAGAGCTTAAGATGGGATAGAGCTTTGGAAGGCACAGAGCTGGAAGGCAGGGCTACATCTCCGAGCCTTGGAAGAATCTGTGGTCAGTAGCATGGCCAAACAGAAGCCGTCTTCCCGGGCACCGGCAGGGAGAGCTAAGCTGCATTCTGAGCTGCTCCTCCACAGTAGGGCTTTTTTTTTTTTTTTTTTTTTTTTTTTCCCAATATCACCCTGTGCTGGAAAGAAGAAATCTTGCCAAAGCAATTTTTCCTCACGTTGCCACTGACTTTTCTGGAAGTCTTGGATTCTGCCTTTCCTCTGTGTACGGAACAGTCATATCCTAGCCCTCTAATGCTTTCTCTACTGCAGGTTCATGCCCTCTTTGAATAAGTATCGGATTTGCTGGAAATATAATCCAGCCCTTCCCAGGCCAGCCCCTCCTCTCGGAGAAGGCATTTCTGCCCGGTTCCTGCTTCAGTTCAGGAAGCAAGCTAGGGTTGGGGGGGGGGGAGCCACAGTCTGCGCATGCGAGCTTAGGAAGCTAGACCGATCCAACCAAACCTGGCAGGAAGCCTGTGAATGGAGGGCTGAAAGCGTTGAACTGTGTAATCAACCTTCCTAACACCGTGACCCTTTAATACAGTTCCTCACATTGAGGTGACTGCCCCCCAGCCACGAACTCATTTTTTTTTTTTTTTGTTTTTTGTTTTTTGTTTTTCGAGACAGGGTTTCTCTGTATAGCCCTGGCTGTCCTGGAACTCACTTTGTAGACCAGGCTGGCCTCGCCCTCAGAAATCCGCCTGCCTCTGCCTCTGCCTCCCGAGTGCTGGGATTAAAGGCGTGTGCCACCACGCCTGACTTCGAACTCATTTTTGATGCTATCTCGGAACTGTAATTTTGCTACACAGTGACTTGAATGCCAGACCCTCACCCAGTCCCCTGGTTGGTCCTGGTGGAAGGTGGCTCCCTGTCTCCCTTCCAACCTGGCTAGCCCCACTTTGTGCTTTTACAGTTAACAGCAGACATGCTGAGTGTGAACGGGCTTCCCTGAACTGTGACAGTGGATAAGACATGCATATGCCACACATGAACTCTATTCATTCTCTCTCTCTCTCTCTCTCTCTCTCTCTCTCTCTCTCTCTCTCTCTATCTCTATCTCTCCCTTCCTGCTTCCCTTGTTGCTTCAGTCCTGGCCTCATAGAAGGTGAAACTGAATCTTGTCTTTCTGGTTTCCTATAATCACTTGACTTAATTCTGGGTGGTGCCCAGGAGCCTCAGAATTTAGACCCCAGATTGCCGCTTACAACTCAGACAAGAACTTCTGGAAAATGCCCTGCCCAACTGTGGACACGGAGATGGGACACGATACTCGCATTTTTTGTCCCGCCCAGGTGTCCTCTAGCTGCTTAGGAAGAGAGAGGAGACACCTGATAAAGGCTCAGAAGTCACCCTCTGATGTGACCTGTCATTTGTTGATGTAGTCGTTCCTTTAAAAGGAGTTAGTAAAGCGAGAATCCTATGTATTCTAAGATTGTTTATAAAACTCTGATTTAGCTCTTACCACGTCCCATCTTCACCTCATTGGTGAGCTATTTAGTTGACACTAGCATTCCATACTTGTAAATCTTGTTAAGTCGTTACGTTGGTTATGGTTCAACTTCTGATTTTAAAATAGTACTATTCATCCTGGCGTGGTGGCATGTGCCTTTGATCCCAGCATGCAGGAGGCAGTGGCAGGTCAATCTCAGTGGGTTCAAGGCCAGCATGATCTACTGAGTGAATTCCAGGATTGCCAGAATGATATACAGAGACCCTATCTGTGAAAACCCCAAATAAATACAAATAAATAAGTAATATTCTCAATGTCATACAAAATTTTTGAAGATTAATGAGGAAATGAGGGATATGTTAATTAAAGAATGGGCATGAAGAGACAGATCACAAGAGATCAAATCCAAGTGGCCAATTAACATGAACAATGTTCAACTGTACTGGTAACCAAGAACAAAAATTAAAACAAGCACAGAACATTTTTTTCATCTAACAAAGTGGTGTGTGTGACTTACTGTTACCCAATTTTATCAATATGTAATCCAGACTCTAACAAGCCAGTGGGTATGTAGATAGGACTCCCTGTCTGTTGGGTCTGTGGCCTGCTATTTATATAAAATATAGAAAGGTGCTCAGTGGTAGTACATGTTACTAGTCCCAGCACTTGGGAGGCAGAAGCAGGCAGATCTCTATGAGTTTGAGGCTCTACAGAGTGAGTACTAGGACGGCCAAGGCTACACAAAGAAACTCTATCTCAAAAAAAAAAAATAAAATAAAAAAAAAAACCAAATGAACAAATAATAAACAGAAACGTATATATAAGATTGCTTCTAGAAGCCGGCTGTGATGACCCATGTCTGTAATCTCAAAAGGCTGAGGCAGGAGGTGCACTAGAGTTTAAAGCCAGACTGAAGTAAAATTTTGTTTTGTTTTTAAGTGTGCTACCGTATTATCCCTCATAGCAAAGCTTGCAAACAATCTCTGTGCTTACTTATACCAAGAAATGTCTAAAATAATATTTTTAAAAACATAAACATAACACAGAAATATCCATGACATAATATGAAAAGATAGAAGGTGATTACTCCGTACAATCACACTTATTTTTATGTTATTTATGTGTATGCACGTTTGTTTTTTGCCTGCATGTGTAGCTACACACCAAATGTGTAGTACCTGACGAGGCCAGAAGAGGGCATCGGATCCCTTGGAACTGGAGTTGCAGATTGTCTCGAGCTGCTGTGTGTACACTGGGAATTGAACCCTGGTTCTCTGCAAGAACACCCAGTGCTGAGCCAATGCTCCAGCCCTGAATCACATTTTTAAGATTATGTACATATAAAAAACTTCTCCAGACTTAGCCTCATGTAGCCAAGAGTGAACATCTGATCCCCTTTGCCTGCGATTCCAAGTTTGTAATCACACAATGTATATGGTGTTGGAGAAGAGTGGGAACCATGGTGAAACTTTTGGTAGGTTTCCCACGCTTAACTAATTTTCTTGTATAGCCTAGTACCACTTACCCAAGAATGGTGCAGTCCAGAGTGGCCTAGTTCCAATTACATATGTTAATAATCAAGATATCTACACATACATATCAATCTCATATAGGCAGTGTTCTCCTTTTCTCCTTCCCTCTCCCTCTCTTCCTCTCTTTCTTCCCTCTCCATTGCCCCCCACCCCCCAACACACTCACACACTCCGATAAGGTCTCACTATATACCTCTGGCTGGTCTGGAACTCGCTATCTAGACTGGCTGACCTCCAATTCAGAGATCCACCTGCCTTTGCCTCCCTAGTTCTGGGATTAAAGGCCTATGCCACCATGTCTGGCGTAATCTTCCCTTCTCAGATGACCAGGCTGTGCCAAGTTGACAGTTAAGGCTAACCAAGACTGATCAACCGAGGAATTTGTGCACGGTAGGCGAGCGCTAACAAGTGAAATACAGTCCCCGTGCCAATAGTGTATATAGACAGACAGACACACGGACACAGAGATACATAGACAGGCAGAATCACACGCACGCACACACACACACACACACACACACACACAGAGAGAGAGACAGAGACAGAGACAGAGAGACAGAGACAGACACAGAGACACAGAGAGGCATACATAGAGAGAGACAGACACACACACACACAAAATAGTGTGGGGACTGGGTGAGTTTTGTTTTCTTTCTCACCACATTTGAAATTTCTAAATCTCTATTCTACACTTGATGTTTTTATAATTTTAAGTCAGTGCCAGAGTTAAGGTATTTCAGTACTGGTCATACACTGGTTTGATTGTTGTATTTTTCTAAGCCAGCATCTAAAAGGATCAGAAAACAGCCAGGTTCTATGGGAGACAGTCTGTCTTTTGGGGAGTCTCCAAATGCCGAAAATAATAATGAGAAAGCGATGTCTGTACAGGCCTCCCTCCATTCTGCCACCGACATCCTTTTATTGAAATTCAGAGATGAAGGGTAACTACTGGCTTGCCCCAGTGGGATTTTTATTTATATAATGAAAGCTCGCATTACACTTTTTTTTTTTAATCTTAAAAAAAAAAATCCTTTCACTTCTTCCCGCACCCCCTTCCCCCCCGATGGAAAGGCAGACTTCATGGTGCCATCTGAGAATAAGGTTAGCGTCAGATGGTTCAGGTGTGTTCTAAGATTCCAGAGTCTTATGTCCCTTTCATTCTTTTACCCTTATTCAGTTTGGGGGGAGATTATGTATGTGTGTGTGTGTCTGTCTGTCTGCCTGTCTGTGTGTGTCTGTGTGTGTCTGTGTCTGTCTGTCTGTCTGTCTGTCTGTCTGTATATCTGTCTGTGTGTGTGTATATGTGTGGGTCTGCCTGTCTGTGTGTGTATTTGTCTGTCTGTCTCTGTCTCTCTGTCTCTCTGTCTCTGTGTATCTGTCTCTCTGTGTATGTGTGTCTATGTGTGTGTCTCTCTCTCTCTGTGTCTGTCTGTCTGTCTGTCTGTATGTATGTATGTATGTCTCTGTGTATCTGTCTCTGGGTGTGTATGTGTGTGTATTTGTCTCTCTGTATGTGTATATGTCTGTCTGTTTGTCTGTCTCTCTCTCTCTCTCTCTGTATGTCTGTGTGTATCTGTCTTTCTGTGTGTGTGTGTCTTTCTGTCTGTGCCTCTCTCTGTATATCTGTGTGCGTGTCTATCTATGTGTATGTCTATGTCTCTGTGTGTCTATGTGTGTGTGTGTGTGTGTGTGTGTGTGTGTGTGTGTGTGTGTACATGCACGAGCACGCTGAATAGTGAATCCAGGCCATTGGTCATGTTCGACTTGTGCTTTCTCTTCCCCATGCCTGTGTCTGGTCAGGATGGTCCTGCCTCTGCAAGCAGTAGCCCAGCTTCCACGTGGCTGGAGGTGGAAGATGCACTTGGCTCAAGAAGGACTGATATGTCACAAGTGTGGTCTGTGTTTATAGCCAATTTGTTGCCACCATTCTTCCTTCTCCACCTCCTGGGTGTGCAATGAGAGAATGTTTTTAAAAGCATATCAGGAGCAACAGTTTTCCCAACTGTAATTGGTAACAGATGAAGACCAAGCTGTTCCTTACGTGTAAATCTCTTTGGTTCATGAGCCTGTCCCACTACCCCCTGCCCCACCCACACCCAGTTTGTTGGTAGAGCTCTTGATTTTCTGGGGGCACAGACTCTTGAGCGGGTCTGTAGAACATCTTCAGGCGTTGTTTGTATAGCTCATCATTTCCATAGCCAAGCACAGAGCCTCCTTCTTCTATTTGAAAGCTCATTTCTTGCTTTGGCAGACAAAGGAATTCAGGATCATCCTATGGTAAGGCATGATAGGAAAGGCCGTTAATTCCAGAAAGTGGGGATGCTCTGAGAATGGCCGAGGCGACCTCTTCCTGGGTTTCCTGGGTGCTGCATACACTTCACAGGGTTGGCTCTTTCGGTGCTCCTGTGGGCTCTGGAAGGTTGATACTGTATTCCCATTCCAAGAAGAGGAAGATGAGGTTCCAAGAGGTCAAGTCACTCGTGACCTTCACTGAAGAGTTGCGGGACTTACGCTGGAGTGAATGAATGGCATCGCCCCAAAGTTCAGGGGGTGCAATGGTGTGACCACTGCTGTAACCAGGATTTTTAGGACATGCCTGTTCTAGTTTACCACACTGCAGTGCCTCCCAAGACATTGTTATACATAGTAAAATATATATCTAGGTCACATTTGCACTGTTCTTGTTGGCTGTTCCGGGACCGGGACTGTAGCTCAGCGTTACAGCACCTGGTGACCAAAGGCAAGGTCCTGGGTTCCATTACCCAACTTCACAGGGAGAGAGAAATGAAGTATGTATAAAGCAGGCTTGGCAGCTCACACCTGTAATTCCAGCACTTGGGAGTACAACTGGAGGCCAGTCTGGGTGACAGAAAATTTTAGGCCAGACTGGGCTACAGAGTAAATCCTTATTTCAAAAGGGGGGGAGGGAGGGAGAGAGGGAGAGAGAGAGAAAGAGAGAAAGAGAAAGAGAGGAAGATAGGAAGGAAGAAAAGAAAGGAAAGGGGCTAGATTAGACTACGTTAAAACACAGGTACAGGTCAGTGAAGTCACACATCCAGGCTAAAGTGAGGGGGTTTTATAGAATTTAGGCAAGAAGTGATGATGTGTTAGCTAGGAGCTGGGACTGCGCCCATACATGGTCAGAAACAGAGCCCTTGAACGGGTACTCTTGGGTGGGTTGCTGGAAATGGGGAGACAAGGAGTGATGACATGTTAGCTCAGAGTTTTCTCCAAGTGGGTGGGGGAGTTCCCTCTGTGCGGGTGGGGTCGGAGGAAGGAGGGCAGATGGGGTTTCCCAGCTTGTGCAGGGGACAAGCAGGGTTTCCAGGCTAACCAAGAAAAAAGAAAGAAGAAAGGAGCTAGGGATGTGGCTTAAGTAGTAGAATATTTACCTACCGTGTTCCAGGCCTTGGATTTAATCCCTAGCACCGCAAAAACTGGGTGTGGCAGCACACACCCAAGATTCCACACCTTGAGAAGTATAGGCTACAGGATCAGAAATTCAGCCTTATCTTTGGGCTATCCAGTGAGTTCAAGGCCAGCCTAAAGTGCGTAAGACCTGATCTCAAAAAAAA
>NC_034596.1:31760125-31770125 GCF_900095145.1 Mus pahari
AGGAGGAGGAGGAGGAGGAGGAGGAGGAGGAGAAGGAGGGAAGAAGGGGAAGAGGGGGAGGAGGAAGAGGAAGAGGAGAAGAAAGGAATTCCCATCAGGGTTGCCCTGACACACACCAGTGTACTCTGTCTATAGCAGGATTAGGCAGAGAGTTTGCAAGGCTCAGGCTCCTGAGTATGTGATTCTACAGGGGTAGGGTGGGGGGAGCTGCCTGCTTCCTGCTGGTACTGATATTTCACTGCAGAGTTTAGGGTTTCTGGCACTCCCCAAAGCCCAAGGGGTGTGCTGGAGGATGGCGACTGTGGGACTGTTTGGGGTTACGGCTGACCCTGCTGACTAATGAGTGGCCTGGGTGAGCTGCATGGCCTCTCCACATTGCTTACTCATCTTGAAAGTAAGGCTTTTCCCAGCAGCTACCACACAGAGCCGTGGGGATGAGCTGAGCTAAGCCACGTGAACTCCTTAAAATTGATAGTTCTTAATCAGGGTTTGCCTTAATCCATTACAGATAAACTGTGAGGGCCTGGGGTGAAGTGCTCATCTTGGACTCAGATACTTTGAGCTCTTGTCTAGGGTTTTCCCTAAGCACTGGGTGCCGTGAACATGATCAGGGCCTCCATGTCTCGCCAAGCAGAAGGGCTGTCGGACACCCGACTAACATCTTGCTGTAGGGGAGAATAATCTGCTTGATTCAAAGGCTTATCCCCCGGGGCCTCCTGACTTGGGTAGCTGATGCCTATGTCTGTCTGCCATAGTTCAGGTAGGGAACTGGCCAACCTGTCTCCCCTGGGCACTGAGTCACCTGTATTACCACCATGCCTGCTATAGTTCAAAGGCCTCAGACCTCCTTTCTGTTGCAGCTCTTTATTTAACTCCTACCTAGAGGATTCCATGAAATCCCCTTGCTGGAATGTGAGGCAGGGTATTGGCAGTTGTCCATGGGCCTCTGGGCAGTAGCCCCAGCCACGTCAGTCATTGACCCCTGTGAAGTCACTGGCTTCTGGCAGAGGTTCAACATGCTCACTATGTAATCATTGCCCTCAGCCAGCCCAGCACCTTGTTCAGTGGTATAGCATTGTAATTAGATACTGCTGCTGAAGGGTGGTCCGTAGGCCCGGAGCATTCATATCCCCGGATGGTCTAAGATGTACATTTTGTTTGTTATTTGGGAATGGGAATATTTAGGAATTGATTCAGGTCAGTTGGCCACCGTATGCACAACAAGACAGTTTGTTATTCGTAGTTCCCGAGAGGTGGGGCATGCTGTGTGCGCAGCTCCGTATAGGAAATCAATGGCCCCATTAGGAGGCAGGAGCAGAAGAAAGAGAAAATGAAGGCAGAAGCTATTATTGAAGTTTCCATGGAAAGGAATAGGCAGGGCCGAGAGAACTGGGTAGGCACTGACTAGTTTGAGTGATCAAAGTGGGCTTTTAGTGTAAAGACTCTCCCTCATTGTCTGGGACCTGACCTTGGGGTGGTTAGGGGTGGGAACAGTGGCCAGCCTGTAAGGTGGATAAAGCAAGCATCCACTGAGGATTGGAGCTCTGAGGTTTGCGCGCGTCAGGTACATTTGCAGGCCGGTTCCTTAACCTTTCCAGAAATTCATGGTCCTGCGTAGAATGGCGAAACATTAAAAAGAAAGACAATACAGTATGATGAGAACGCATTGAGGCACAGATTCCCAGACCCTTTAAACAAGGTCTGTGGGTAAAACTCGAGAAGCCTTACACCTGGTGTGATGTTGGGTATTGTGAGGTACAGGTGACTGGAGCTCATCTGTGTACCGTTTAGAATCATGGGAGACTATGTGAGACTAAGGACACCCCCCCCCGAAGGGCTGAACCCCTAAATGGAGAGCAAAGAGAATGAATGCCCTACCACGTTCTACTGTCTTCTACCTCTGGAGTGTGCACTAACATTTTTTTAATTGTTATGAATGGTGAGCACCCTATTTCTGCTTGGCACCATGTGCGAGCAGATGTTACAAACTTATTTATGTATTTAGGCAGCAAAACTTACTTAGGAGTAAGGAGACTTACCCGATCATCAGGGGATAAAGATAAAAGCCAATATTAAAAATCCCATTTTACAATGAAATCCTTGGTCAGTAAATTACGCAGTGGCTCCCTAGCTTCCTTCACCCTGAAATGGTAAACCCTTATTTTTCCCCCCAAGGGAAAATAGTAATAATAATAACCACACACAAACCACACACACACACACACACACACACACACACACACACACCACACAAACAACCTGGCTGACCAGTGTGACTCACATTTATCACCACGAAGGTTCCCATAGGAGCCCTGCCTGGTACCTGTGGATGAGTGAGGCAGTTAGCCAGCTATAAGGACAGGAGGAGATGCTTTAATGAACCCAGTATTTGGGAATAAGGGAAGATATAAAATCATTCCATTGAATCCCTTTTGTTAGGTTAGGTTAGGTTAGGTTAGGTTAGGTTAGGTTAGGTTAGGTTAGGTTTGGTATTAGGGTGTGAGGGAGGGGGATCAAAGTCTCCAGAGCCTCCCTTAGGTGAGCACTCTGCCACTGAGCCACAGCGCTGCCTGCCATCTCCCACCCCATTTTTAAAGGACAATGGCTTAGAGGCCTTAAAGCCTGATAACTTGCATGAGGCTCAGAGCCTCCAGGGCAGGTGCAGGACAGCAGGATTCAGGGCCATCCCAAGCCTCCATGGAGATTCCTCCTCTTGCTCGGCTCCCCGTCTTGCCGCAGCCCCTCCTTCCTCTTAGATCAGAGCCAAAACCTTGTACCCAGTCTGGCAGTGCTGACACCAGCAGCAGTAGATTTTATTTCTGTGCTTTATTTATTTACCACGGCCTTGTTGTAAAAGGATTTAAAGCCGCTTGAAAGTTGCGAACAGCGCACAGTGGGATAGAATAAATTGCAAGTAACTGAGAAAGAAGATGAGGTAAAGGGATACAGCTTGTGGAAACCTGGCTACTGCACTCCTGCTTCTGCTGTGGGAGTGGCTAGCCAAGTTCAAAGAGATGGCTGGTTTTAAGAGACCTCCCCCTTTGGAGACACGGATTCTTTGAAATGGTACTGAGAACCTTAGGAGTTCTCAGGTGGGGGGGGCATATTCGCAAATTTGACTGGCATGCTGATTGTTGCAATAGCAGAGGTGGCGTTATGGCTGT
The DNA here is from genome assembly GCF_900095145.1 of Mus pahari. Taxonomy (NCBI): domain Eukaryota; kingdom Metazoa; phylum Chordata; class Mammalia; order Rodentia; family Muridae; genus Mus; species Mus pahari. The sequence continues at coordinate 31,763,290 of NC_034596.1, forward strand.
TTAAAACCAAGTGAGAAAGCAGAGCTGGGTTTTACCCATAACATTCAAACATTAGATCACCCAGAACGGGTGGCTTTCCTGACTCCCTTGTCATCTCACACCCTTCGTTCCTCTTTTCATGAGGTGCTGGGATTTCAGCCCAGGGCCTTTTGCGTTCTAGGCAAGCCCTCCACATCTGAGTCTTCTTGGCACATCCGTATACATACCCTGCAGGCGGTGAGGTGCCCAGGGCTGTCCTCACTGCCCATTTAGACCTAGTGCCCAGGGCCATCCCCACTGCCCATTCATCCATCAGTCCTCTGAGTGTTTTGGGCCTCTAGTGTAACAATTTGTAAGTCTAGCTTTCTAGGGCTCTGATTTCTCCATTCAGAGAATGGGTTTGTCCTCCTGGGTCTCTGGATCCCAGCCTCACCCACAGACAGGCCTTAGCTGAGCAACCTGACACCTTGAATCTTAACCTCTTATAGTCCTGGTCTATGTGGCCCTTTCAATCTCTTCCTGGATTCCTTTCCTGCAGAAAAATCTAAGTCAACCCCAGCCGGAACTCCAGGATCTGAGCTGGCTCTGGCCTCGGAGACATTTTGAGACATGCTTTTGGGATTGTCTCTGTATCTGGCATTGATTAGGTCCAAGGTGCTAAATAAACACTTTGCAGAGCAGAGGCTGATAGTTCCACTCTGTGCAGAATGATCCTACCTAAAACTGCTGGATGCTTTCCTGCTGATAAACACTGCTTAGAAGGCAAGAAAACTAAATATCTACAGCCGTACAGTAGCATCAGGTCAGTCATCTGCAGGCTTCTTGGTTTATGCCCAAGAGTTTACTGGGAGGAAATCACTGAATTATTTTTATCTACACAGTGTGGTCAGAAAGAATTACATTCTGCAGGGTCAGGCTCTGCTGGGAATAGTTTATTTCATTAGGCTAGAGTCCCACAGTCTGATCAAGCCGGAGCACTCCTCGGGTCATTTGTTGGTCTCTATCTGAGTCTCAGTATGTTCTTTGCTTAAGTGGACATCCCAGAGTTAGCAAGGGTTCCATGAACTGCCATCGGGGTATACCATGGGCACCAGAAGGATGCTAGTGGCCTGCGCCGTGTCTTTGAGCAGGAACTAACAGGATGCGTTTGGAAACTGAGCACTCGGAATTAAGTAGTCTATTGCCTCTCATAAAACACCAACTATGACACTCATAGGCTTAAAAATCATTTTAAATCCAGTGACTAAGAGAAATAATTAAGGTTAGCTAGCCCTCAGACCCCTGGAGACTGGTGCCTGCTGACCCCTGCTTTTTCTCTTCCTTTTTTATAGATTGGTTAATTATTTCCTGATTTATTCACCCATTATCTAACACATTCTGAGTGCCTGTTAGTGCCAGGACTGAAATAAAGTCCTCCGAGGAAGCTCTTTTTGGTGTAGTGAAGGGGGCCAAAGCCATCGCTCAGTGCAGAGACGCAGGGAAGTCTGAAGAGGAGGTGAATGCAGTGTGTTCTCTAAGCCAAGCATTGTGGCACACACCTCTAGTCCCAGCACTCAGGGGAGGCAGAGTCAGAAAGATAATCTGTGAGTTCAAGGCCAGCCTGGTCTACTTAGTGGGTTCCAGGTCAGCCAGGGCTACACACCTTAAGATCCATTCTCAAAACCAAAACAGACAAACCAAGACCCACACAAAATATTTTAAAATTATTATTGCATGTATTTATTTATATTTCATATGGGAGGGGGTGTGCTTGTGCCGTGGTGCACATATAAAAGTGAGCTGACAAGTTTAGGGAGTCGCTTCTCCGTGTCCACCACCATGCTTGGCAGCAAGCAGCACCCATACCAGCTGATCTATCTTACCCACCTTGGGAAGGGGCTTTCTTGCCAGGCCAGGCAGAGGGTTAGATAGCAGGAATCCACTAGGTATCCAAAGTGCTCTAGTGTGTGAGCCCGGTCTTGCAAGAGAACAAGGTGTTAATCAAGGAAAAAGATGGAGAGAGCTCCACAGCAGCAAGTCACAGAAGCAGGAAGCTCAGGATTTAGTCCTCTAGGTTGGCAGGCAGAAAGGACACATGCGGGAAGGGTGTACAGGGAGCAGGGGTGCCTGGTGGGCTGTAAACACAGAGCAGCGTCACACTCCCAGGGACAGATACTGGCCACAGCAATAAGAGAGTATTAGATTTCTCTCATGCCCACATGTCAATCAAAAGGACTAGTAAGCTGGCTCTTATAGTCCAACATCTATCTAGTGTTTCCTCCCCCAAAATGCTTTTGGTAGACTGTGTTGAAGTATCAATAAAAGATATGCACGGCGTAAGGTGAGTAAACACACTTGGTAGCAAGTCCTGAGAATGTGCCTTAGCGGTAGAGCATTTGTCTAATGTGTGTAAGGTCCTGGGTTCGATCCCAGCATCAGGACTCGGGCATGGAAGAGAGTAGGGTGGTAAAGGAAATGATATTCAGTTTCTGAATGTTTGATTTTTCTGGTAATTCTGACTACAGTGGCATTGGCGAATGTGCTCCAGTTTGGAATGTAATGGACCTAACTCTACAGACTGAAGTTTTCACTCTGCCTCTGAATATTGTTTTAGCCCAGCATGGTAGCAAATGCCTTTAAGAAAAAGGGGGTAAAAGCTGGGCGTGGTGGCGCACGCCTTTAATCCTAGCACTTGGGAGGCAGAGGCAGGCTGATTTCTGAGTTCGAGGCCAGCCTGGTCTATAGAGTGAGTTCCAGGACAGCCAGGGCGACACAGAGAAACCCTGTCTCGAAAAACCAAACCAAAAAAAGAAAAAAAGAAAAAGAAAAAGAAAAAGAAAAAGAAAAAGGAGGTAAAAAAAAGAATAATGACCTCACATGCTGGAGTGCCCACCTCTGTAAGAGATAACAAGTTATCTCATGGATGTTCATGAACACAGAGAAGAGGACTAGGTAGGGCTATGGGTTGTGGTTTTTTGGTTTTTTTTGTTTGTTTGTTTGTTTTCACTTAAAGCAACGTTGTTTTAGCCTAGCATGGTATCTAATGTCTTTAATCCCAGAACGAAGGAGACAGAGACAGGAAGATCTCAGTTCCAGACCAACCTGATCTACCTAGCAAGTTCCAGGCCAGCCAAAGTTATGTGAGAGACCCGCTCCCAAAACAAAAACATATTGTTTGACTTGAATCGACTGTGGTGTGGTATAAACTAACTCTAGAAGAGAGACATGCGAACTTCTAGACTTTTTCCTGTCCAGAGGAGTGCCCTGTGGCCTGTGTGTGCCACAGAAATGAACAGCGAAGCTGTTTAGGTGGTGTTTACACGGCTTCTTAAGTCCCCCCCTCCAAATAAAGCGCATGGCCCGGGAGAAGAAACACAGAAACAGTGTTTTACTTTGAAATGCACTAATTAAATATTCCCCCATAAGCTGAGAAATGAAGCTGGTGTGTATATAGCTCAGGGTAGCTCAGTGGCAGAGCACTTGGCTAGCGCATGTCATACGTAGGCTCTGTTGCTGGCACCACAAACTAGATTTTAGGGTTGTTTTGCTTTGCTTTGCTTTTTGCTTTTTTGAGACGGGATCTCACAACTGTAGCCCAGACTCGTCTTAAATTACAGTCCCCCTGCCTCAGCCTCCCAAGTACTAGAATGACAGACACGTACTATTATGCTTAGCTTCAGCTGGCCCTTCCTTATGAATAGAACTCCTTTGAAAGCTTAAGAAAACTAGGGTGTCGTGGGATACAAATGAGAGCGGTACCCAAACAGGTATGATCTTACATAATAACATGAAATTTTTTTTTCAAGGCAAAATTATAAATTTTTAAAATTATAACTTTTATTATAAAAGAAAATGCCTGCCAGTGTGCCAGTTAATACAATGAAAAAAATAAAAAGTGCATTTGTGGATTTCAGAGTGAGTTCCAGGTCACACTCAGGTTCGGAATTGAGCAGGTGAGAAGGCTCAACAGGTAAAGATGCTGCCAAGCTTGACAGCCTCAGTTCAGTCCTGGGGGTCCTGTATGGAAGAAGATGAGAACAAATTACAGCAAGTTGTCTTCAGCCCCCCTGCTACACACACACACACACACACACACACACACACACACACACACACGCNNGGNGNGAGAGAGAGAGAGAGAGAGAGAGAGAGAGAGAGAGAGAATATCTATCTATCTATCTATCTATCTATCTATCTATCTATCTATCTATCTATTTTTCTATCTATAGAGAGGGCCTAACTCTGTATCCTTGAATATGCATATATTTTATATTTTCGAAAGTAAAAAAGGAATGCTTTTACAGACTTTGACTCGGCTCCTGCCTTTTTTTTCCATATAGAATTATCGTGAAGGGCTTGTATGTAACTCAATAGTAGAGCTGACTAGCATGTATAAGGCCCAGGGTTTTATCATCAGCAGTAAAAATTAAAATTATTGTGATCACACTTCAGAAATTGGAGATGAACACCATCATATTTATAACTTCCTGGCATCCCATTGAATGGATATGCCAATAATTTACTTAGCCAGTGCCTATTTTTAAGGCTTTTGGGGGATATCATATTTACCTTTTTCTTTGCTAGATAAAAATAATAATAAATGAATACATCAGTTTACCTACCACACATACAAATTTGATGAATTTTTTTTTTTAAATGTAACCCTCAGTTGCATATCCCAGTGTATCCTTTTGCATTTAGGAGGAGGGTCCATGATGGCTGAAGGGTAGACAAAGAGCTAAAAGTAGCAGAGCAAAGAACAACTTGGGTAGAGACCTCAGATACAGCAGTGCTGCTGAGGACTTGAGCCACGTCACACACAGCAGACCAGACCCATCTTTGCTAAAGCTCCCTGCCTAGAGCCTCAGCAGCCGGAGCCCCAAGTCATCAATTTAGTACATTCAAAAAGGCAAGGCATGTGCATGGCAGGGACTTTTCTAGTCGAAGATTCGATAGCACTTCAGCATCGTGACTCCTGCCACTGAGTAACTCGGTGGAAGCCTAGCCCAGGGCCTGTGCATTATGGAGCTGTATCACATCCCAGGACCACACAGACTCATCAGACACCAAAATCACTGCATCTCAGCACCACACAGACTCAACAGACAACCTCAGGCTCCTTGAGAGTGATTTGCTTGCCACATAGGAACAAGCTGATTGGCCTAACTTCCAGTCTGGGGGAAAAGAGGGTTCTAAACAGGAGGATGTAGAAGCAAAAAGAAATGACAAGATACAGGGAGATAAAAGGGACGGGAGGGAGGTGGGGCAGCTAGCTGTGTGCAGGGCAGATAGTTCGGAGTGCTGCCTCTGTGTTTGCAGACTTTAGTGCCCATTTAGTAAGCCCTGACCACAGTTTTAAACAATGAGAAAGAGAGAGGCTGGAGATGAGGTTCAGGATCTGAAAGCCCATGTTGCTTTTGCAGTAACAGCTCATGAAGTAAAATAAGTAATCCAAAATTTAAAAAATAGTAAGACAAATCAGATGGAAGGGGAAGAAAAAGAGAGGAGGCAGGCAGGGAGGAGAGGCAAGGAAAGTATTCAAGACCCTTCCACAAACTGAAAACCAGGATTACTCTTTGTAGTCAAATGCACTCAGGACTCAAACTTTCTCTCTAAAAGTAGACGAGTGTCAAAACTTTGAAAGGACCAGTTGGAGGCCCTGAATGTCTTACAGTGATAAATGCCTTGACACCACCTTAGAAGAGTTCAGAGTGCAGTGTCCCTCAGTTTCCTTGGGGAATTGATTACTGGACTGATGTCATCCTGTGACAAAAACCCTCAGGTGTTCAGTACAATGGTACTGGAAGGCACTGAGTGTTTAGCTGCTGTGTGTGTAAGGGTCTGGACTTGATTCCCCTGCATCTGAAAAAGAAGAGAAAATGATGGGTTTTACATGTAAATCACATACCTCCTCTCATATGGCCTAGAACATCTCTAATTAGATACAAGACTTAATACAATGTCAGTACTGGCAATAGTTATGCTAACAAGCAGGGCATGGTGTTGTATGCCTGTGATTATCCCTATTTGAACTATGAATTTTTGTTTGGGAATATACTTTTTTTTTAACGTTTTTTTATTAGTTATTCACTTTACATGCCACTCACTGCCCCCTCCCTGTCATCCCTTTCCACAATCCTTCCCCCACCCCCTCCCCTTCTCCTCTGAGTAGGTGGGCCCACCCTGGGTACCCTCCCACTTCAATTCTCTGTGAGGCTAGGCATATCCTCTCCAATTGAGGCCAGACAAGGCGGCCCAGGTATTAAAACATATCCCAAATATATGCACCAGCTTTTGGAATGGCCCCTGCTGCCGTTGTTTGGTACCCACCTGAAGACCAAGCTTCACATCTCCTATATTTGTGCAGGGAGGCCTAGGTCCAGCCTGTATGTGCACTTTGGTTGGTGGTTCAGACTCTGAGAGCCCCAAGGGTCCAGGTTAGTTGACTCTCCTGGTCTTCCTGTAGAATTCCTATGCCCTTCAGGGCCTGCAATCCATCCCCCTATTCTTCTATAAGTGTCCCCAAACTCCATCCACCCTTTGGCTGTGGGTGTCTGTATCTGTCTGAGTCAGCTGCTGGGTGGAGCCTCTCAGAGGGCATCCTGTCTGCAGGTAAAACAGAGTGTCATTAATAGTGTAAGGGATTAGTGTGAGCCACAACTTAAACAAACAAACAAACAAACAAACAAACAATAAAACCCTATTTTGAGGTGCTGGAGAGATGACTTTGCAGATAAAAGCACTTGACATTCTTGCAGAGGGCTAGAATTCTGTTCCCAGCTCCCATATCCAGGAGCTGAAAACCTCTTCTGTCTTCCCTGGGGACTCATGTGAGTATACTAACACACACACACACACACACACACACAGAGAGAGAG